>NC_051154.1:370111805-370191805 GCF_013339745.2 Dermacentor silvarum | reverse complement strand
AACCACCGCACCACCAGAACTGGACGACGTAGTCGATCCATCGGTATAGATGTGCACGTGGTTGCTGTACTTTTCATGCAAGAGGAGTAAGCAGGGGCCGGTACATCTGATTTCTTCTGTAGTCCTGGAATCATTGTATGTACTTGTGGACGGCTCAAACACCACGGAGGAAGCACTGGCTTGGCCGCAGGTGCATACCCTGAAGTAAAGAACTCACGATGTGCACTCACAGTAGCGCTAAATGTCGAGCAGGGCCTTTCAGCAGTGAGGCTCGCCAGGTGGTGGGAAGGGGTCCTAGCACAGTGTCTGAGATGCGTACGCATTGTCTCAACGGTAATGTGCGTCGTGATTGGGTAATCTTGGGCAATGGCAATGGTTTCAGCCGTTGACGCACTGCGTGGTAGGCCAAGACTTATCTTAAGGGCTTGGGCTTGAATGCTTTGAATCGTACGGAAAAAAAATTAAATTATGGGGTTTTACGTGCCAAAACCAGTTCTGATTATGAGGCACGCCGTAGTGGGGGACTCCGGAAATTTGGACCACCTGGGGTTCTTTAACGTGCACCTAAATCTAAGTACACGGGTGTTTTCGCATTTCGCCCCCATCGAAATGCGGCCGCCGTGGCCGGGATTCGATCCCGCGACCTCGTGCTCAGCAGCCCAACACCATAGCCACTGAGCAACCGCGGCGGGTATGAATCGTACGGAGGTTAGTCTTGCATGTGTTGGATATTGCAGGCAGGCTGTACCGCAGGAATCCAACGAACAACACCATGTACAGCTGTAACATACCGTGTACGGATACTCCCCAACTTTTTCCTGCAAGGAACCTGAACAGGTGACAGATAGCAGACAGCCGCTTTTTCACGTAATTCACGTGCGGAGTACAAGACAGGTCTCTGTCAATTACGATTCCTAGGAACTTGTGACTTCTGCTGTATGGTATAAGTTGTCTGTTAATTGATATTTCGTAAGCAGACATTGGCTTCCTGGTGAATGCCATCATTGGGCACTTTCCACATGAAATTTCAAGTCCTTGTTGACGAAGGTAGCAAGATGTCATTGTGGCTGCCTTCTGAAGCCGAACGCGAAGCTGAAGTCGTGTTACACCTGATGCCCAAATGCAGATGTCGTCCGCATAGATGGAAAGTCGTACGGTACTTGGCAGGTTGTCAACTAATCCAATGAGGGTTAGATTGAAAAGCGTTGGGCTAAGCACTCCGCCTTGAGGCACTCCTCGGCTACCGTAATGCTCGGATGTCGGGCCATCATCAGTGTGCACGTAGAATGATCTTCTCTGTAAGTAGCTGCACACCCACATATATATCTTACCACCAAGTCCTACTGCTTCTAACGCGCTGAGGATGGCTTCATGGGTGACATTATCATAAGCCCCTTTAACGTCTAGAAACAGAGCAGCAGATAGTCGTTTACAGGCCTTTTGGTGTTGCGCAAATGTTACCAAGTCAACAACGTTGTCTGTTGACGAACGGCCACGCCTGAATCCGGTCATAGCGTCTGGGTAGATTTCATAGTACTCTAAGTACCATTCCAGACGTGTTAAAATCACTCTTTCCATTGTTTTTCCAACGCAACTTGCAAGTGCGATAGGACAGTATGAGGAAATGTCCAAAAGTGACTTGCCAGCTTCGAGAAGTGGAATGAGGCGACTTGACTTCCATTCCTGCGGAACCGTACCCGTCTGCCAGGAGTCGTTGTATAGGAGCAAGAGTGCCTTCCGAGCTTGGTCGCCTAGGTCACACAGGGCACGGTACGTAATGCCGTCAGGTCCTGGCGCTGAAGAACGCCTGCACAAAGCCAGCGCAGCTTCTAGTTCTTCCATAGAAAACGGGCACTCGATGCGAGGATCGCGTGAGAACAGTGGGTGGTCGAGCGTCCCCGTTCCCATTCCATCGGAATTTGCCTCGCCAGCAATCTTTCTGCAGAAAGATTCAGCGACGTCAATCTCCCTACATTGTAGATGTAGTGCCAGAGATTTAAACGGGTGGCGCTGACCAAAGGTTGTGCGAAGGCCACGAACAGTCCTCCATATAAGCGATAAAGGTTTTCGCGGATCCAGGGACTCGCAAAAGGATACCCATTGTCGGGAAGCCAGCTTGTTCATATGACGCTGTATTTTCTTTTTTGTGTTCGTCTAGCCAATCTCAAGTCATGAGTGGACTTCGTGCGTCTATATCTTCGTTCCGCACGACGGCGAATTGCTCGAAGTTTCTCGAGTTCGATGTCGAAATAGGTGCGGGCAGAACTCTTCAAAGGCGAATGCGTGGTTGTTTGTATGGCATCCTTTATCGCGCCCTCTAGGTTGCAGGAGGTACCGTCACGACAGCAGTCTTCCATGATTATTTTGTATTTAGGCCAATCGGTGAACTGGACGGCTCTGGGGGAACTGGAGCCAGTCAGACCTTCAATCTTCAAATAAGTTGGGATGTGGTCACTACCTCGTGTTTCTAAATCCGAAAACCAGTGCACTCTTCTAGAAAACGAACGTGAAACGAAGGTAAGGTCCAAGCAGCTACTATACACTGATCCACGCAGATAAGTGGGGCTTCCATCATATGACAGGCAAAGTTCGCGTTCAGAGGCAAAGGACACCAATGTTCTGCCTCTAGAGTTCACTTTGGAGCTTCCCCATAGGTAATGGTGGGCATTAAAGTCGCCAGTGATCACCCACGGTTGTGGAGTCCATGTCAAAATTCCCTGTAAGCGCTCACAATCCAGGCGACTTGTTGGAGATAAGTAGGCACCAAGAATTCTAAACGTGAGCTTTTTCTTCTTCACTGTCAAGCAAACATATTGATTCACTTCGTCAGGAGGCACTGGGTGATGCACATAAGTCAAGTCACGGCGTATAAACACAACAATCTTGCTGCACTCTCCGTGTGTAGAGGACATAAAGCACTCATACCCGGACAGTCTGATGGGAGCTGACAAGTTTGGCTCGCATATCACGATGATGGGGAATTGGTGCGTAAAGACAAACTGTCTAAAGTCGGCCATGCGTGACTTAAGCCCTCTTGCGTTCCACTGAAAGACAGATGCATTCTTGACCTCCTCTTGAAACGACGCCATCTCTCGGGCTGTGGTTTTACCCTAGAGCCGCAAGTACCGGACTCAAGGTCACATCAAATCGCGCCGCCCTCGATGACCTCACAAACCGCTGATGCGACAACTGAGGCATCGCCAAGTCATAGCGATGTTGAAGTCACTTATGGACGCCATGCGCATTCTACTGAGCAGCATGAAAACGCCGTCAGCGCAGAGCGCACTGCAGGTGCTGAACGGAGTGGAGGCATAGGCAAAATTGATAACGGCCTCTCTCTCACTCTCGGCTGGCGAAATCAATGAACAACAGCGTGGTGTGATGTACGCAGTACACTTTATCGGGTTACAGCCGATCGCGGAAGATAATTTTACGGCACATTTTCTGTACGATTTGAGATCGCACTGGCACATTATCTTGTCAACGTGTTAGCTTCATTGCCGTAGACTGCAGGAGCAGTCTACGGCAATGAGTGGTGATTAAAGTGTGGTTCAACGGGCAGCGCTGGCTAGCATCTCCAGCCAGCGCTTCCCGTCGAACGACAATAAAAAAGCGTTGGAAACCACAGTGCTGCCATGGCTGCTTCCATCGGCACAAGGTGTTCAACAGACAAAAAATGGCGTGGTACTTGCAATGGCCAGGTCGAAGGGCAACGCCTTAGTAGCGATGCGGCTGTACGCGGCTCGCCACCCACACCCTCCACTTCCATTTAGCTCAACGTTCATAACCACGTTTTGGCTATATTTCACAACGGGCTCTGTCCACCGTCAGCGACAGAAGAGAGAGACAATCGTCAAAGAAAGACTTCGAAATTGACGTTCTAGCGTGTGTAACGTTGATGCCAGAAATCAGCATCCGACAGACTGCCAATAGCCGCGTTTACATGAATGCGACAGTAGCGCATCGTGTTTCCAAGCATATTTGGGAATGACGATGCGACGCCGTTTAGATGTAGCGCAGGGAGCCTACATGCAAGCGCTTGCAAGAACTCTCGCGAGAACGTAGCGCCACATGGTCTCGTATGAGGTAAGTGCAGCCCACTTCCGGCGTAACTGGTTTCCGGTAGTGAGCCGAGTGCGTAAAGGAAACGCGAGTTGACACTCGCGAGCATGGATGCTCGCGAGCTACAGGACCGTGCGACGCACCTGCTTTTTCAGCCACCATGTTTGTTTTGATGTCTCGCAGTGCGGCAGCGGCCGAGCCGCTGGTTGGTTGGCCGGTTGTAATCCCGCAGCGAATGCTTTCCCATAATTCCTGATGCGATACGCCTCTGTTACAGCCACTGTACCTCTGTTTACATGCGCCGCTGAAATGCGCATTCTCCATCTAAAACTACCATTGTTTGGCGCATTGGATGCGATACGCCTTCCTAGCGAATTACCTCGTTTACATGAGATGCGATACGCTTGAAAGTTGATACGATACGCTTCTGTCATATTCATGTAAACGCCGCTAATGAGTCATGACGCAGCTTTGGAACAGTCACAAGAGTGCTAAAAAAAGCATAGGTTCCATTCGTACCATGTTTGCCTTCACCTGGACCTAAGCGAGGTACACTTCGAAAGGCGGCTGCAGTTTTGCAATCGGGGCCTCATCAAGGTTGATGAGGACAATGACTTCCAACAACAAGTAATTTGGGCAGATGAAACTCGGTTTGGCCGGAATGGCACCATGAATGTTCACAATGACCATTATTGGTCACAAGAGAACCCACACTAGCTGCGACAACTCATGCACCAAGTTCGCTGGAGTGTGAATGTGTCGTGTGGTATACTCGGGGGCAGGAACATTGGACCCTATTTTTTTAGGGCAACCTCGACAGTAAGAAGTAGACGCAAGAAATACTTCGTGTTGTCGTCGACAACTTTGCCTCTGATCTCCCCCTGAACTACCTACGCAAAGTATGGTTCCAGCATGACGGAGTCCTACCGCATTTCTCCACCTCTGCTTAGAGCTGGTTATAAAATCATTTTCCAGGGCAGTGGCCTGGGCGCGCAGGAGCGATGTTTTGGCCTCCAAGATCCCCTGACCTTTCTCCGCTCGACTTTTTTCTTTGGGGCTACGTGAAAGATCGAGTGTTTGCGTGCACCTAAATCAATGTATACGAATGTTTTGATGCGAAAGCATCAAATGGCCCAACCAGCGACCTCGAGCTCGGCAGCTCAAAGCCATAGCCACTAACCTACCGCGGCAAGTAGTGCTGCCGACAACAATGCCCATAGCAACAAAGTAACGGTGACGGGAAAGGGCCGGATGCGGTCAACCACCGCCGCTTCCCCGTTTGCTGCTAGACTGGAAGGGTGTCGTGGCCTGCGTCAAACATCCTTCGGTCGGTAGAAACTAATTAACATGAAAAATTGCCCGATGGCTGGCACCTGACGTCATAGGAGCACTTGACGCACAAGGCTCTGATGTCATAGGAGGGGCATAACAGCAACACCACCTAGATAGCACAAGGCCTACCCACTTCGATTCATGACGTCATGCTACCTGGCCGGACATCCATAGAATCTTTAATTGTGGGGATTTCCGTGCCAAAACTGCGATGCCACAGAATCTAATGGGAATGCTCCCACGTAAGCAACAGTTATTTTCACGTCACCGCTTTCGATACGCCAGCCTTGGCAATGGAAATTTTGAGCCAGGTAGCAAGACGTCATAGATCGGAGTGCGTAGGTCTGTGATATCTAGGTGGTATTGATAACAGAGGGAGCTTCGAAAGCCGCAGGAGAGAGAGAGAGAGAGCAATGTTTGATGCGACGATGCTTGCAGCATGCACCAGAATAATATTTGGCCTGAATATTCGAGGCAGCATTGTCTTCGGATCGCGAGCCTTTACTCACCCTGTTCCAAAAAGTGTTGCAGTGCCCCTAGACGCCTTAACGCATGAATATTAGTTTTTTTGTGTGTGTGTGAAAAACTTGAGGAGGCATTATGTCAGAAATACCCAAATTATCCCCAATTTGCAAAATAAACGCATAGCTGGCGCATCAAGATTTTCGTGTATCATATATATGTGATGTATTTGCGGGTACTTTTACAACTATACAGAACGAAACACTAAAAAACTTGAAACGTTGCTCTATGAATGGAGCGTATTTCTCACAGCTCGAGCTAGTGCAAGTTTCTGAGCAATGTGATGGCGTCATGCTTCGTTGACTAAATTATACCTTAAGCATCAAAGTCGGATTGCTTAGCGGGTTAATTTTGATCTAGAGTATTGCTTTGCGTAAGCTGTAAGGGCTTCACGCAAGCAGAAATACTTCCCTTAGGCGCAAATTAAGACGGACTGACCATAAGTGCATCAAATTCAGGTAGCTTCATTCCAAGGCACTCGACACTCCGGTGTAAGGAATACAAGGTGGTATGATGGTGCATTGTGCATTTTATGATATGTCATCATAATTACAGTATAACTGATTTAATTTACATTTATTGTTCAATCTGACTGCATTTTTTGCTGAAAAATTCAGTCACAGAATTGAAGCAGCTGCACAATTTTATTATGCACTGCATGCACTACGAGGAGAGAAAAATGATTATTTCTTCTACGTTGCTGGCGGAACGCGCCCCGTCGAACGTCTCTCCAAACATGGCAGTACCTTCAGCAAACGGGTCATCCGTAGCAGTGTACACGGAGCGCATTGGAAGTGAAGTCAAGGCACGTTGAGCATGCAGGTTGTTAAACTCACCTTAGCTCAATGTATGCTGCTTTTACTTCGCCACCACTCGACAGAAATAGCAAAATTGAGGGGACACTTAAAACTGCTTAAGTGTGGTAATGAGAAAGCATTGCAATCACTTGGGTGAAATGTCTTCGATTGATGTTTTCGACATGCATTACAGCTATTTCTGTTGATTCTGTGCGTGTGTTCGAGTAAACGTTGGCCACAGACCCGAAACATTCGGACCATTTTCTTGCAGAATGATGAATTTTCTCTCAAACTATGAGATCCTCAATGTCTAATGGCAGGTCTGTCGCGATTGTGCAATCTTCTTCATCATCATCTTCACGTTTCACAGCAGCCGCTGAGGTTGACGCTTCAGAGTCCATCGCAGTAGAGAGTGCACCAATGAACTACGAAGAGCAAGTGATGAGCGGGAAGCAGCGTGTCATTTGATGTACTGATGACGTGGTGCCACCTCCTCCCCATTGTCTACGCCACCGCGTGCCCAATGACTGACGCACGAAGCCCCACCTTTAGTCAGCCACATGGCTGCGACGTGACGTTGCAATCACGCACGCATTAGGCCCTCTTTTAGTAAGTCGGAACCGTGGAGGCGCCGTGGCGTCCAGGAAACGTGCGCGTCTCGCACCCAGAGCGAAATGTACAATATTTTCTATTTAAAAGTGTTAATTTACTTTATTTGCAGGAACCTCCCTGAGAAATGTGACGTCAATCCGAACATTAGTGACACGTTTTTACTCTTTGCGCCATCGGCCATTTTCGGTACCATCGCTTGATCAGACCGAATTTTCTGCCTCACGGGACATATAACGCTTTCGCATTAATAACAATCGTGTAGCGTCCGCAAATGTGGACACGGCGCCTGAAGGGGGTATACGAGAGATTACCGGGAAGAGCATCTGCGCATGGGCGAGGCCGCCTCCCGATGCTGTTCTACAGGGCCGCCCACTTCTGGCGTTGAAGAAAGCGTAATCATAATAAATGTTATCAAGTTATGTCAGAAGTGCGCTTCATCTGACAAGCGATCGAAGCCCAACACTAAACCACTGGAGTGATCGAATGACGTGATTGGATAGCTTTTAATTTCGCAGACGGGCAGCGCGCAACGGCCACCGAGCGAGGCGGTTGGCTTAGTTATCTCTTTGCTGCCGACCATGTATTGAGGGAGAAGCAATGGTATTTTAGTTCACCTACGTCGTATATGCATGCTTAAATAGATAAAAGTAAAGACTGCAGACCGTCGCGTAGCAACTATTTTTCGGGGCGGGGGGGGGGGGGAGGGAGACCATCTTTCTCTCTCTCCCTCTCTGCCTCTGTGAGATAGAGAGATGGAGAGAGATATATTTCAGTCACAAAAGCTCGTCTCCGGCCGCAACGATGGGAAAAAGTTAGTCACGTTTCACTTCGTGAACGCCGGTAACGCGCAAGCGTATGGGTGCTATAGCGCACGCGAAGCTATCGGCTCTCGGGGTGCCAAAGCCTAGACCACGGTGTAAGATATATACTCTTTAGGTGAGGACACTCGCCAGACTCGATCGACCAGATAAAGTAGCAAAGGCGCGCGCCGATCGGCCCGGTGACGGCAGCGGATACCTATCGGTAGTACGACGCAACTTCAACACAGAAAGCTTTTTATTGGTTTAATCTCCCATTGTTATAGCAACCGGCGGTTCGCGGGAAATCCGAAATGATTGATTGACGCACGAAAGTAGGTCACCGGGGAGAGGGCATGCGCGCGTTCCTTGTCGGCGCACGCTCTCGCCTGCGTTCTAACTGAAGTTGCCTCGTTCCGTCTATAGGTATCCGCTGCCGTCACCGCGCCGATAGACGCGCGCCCTTGCTGCTTTATCTGCTCGATCGCGTCTAGCAAGCAAGCCGAGAAGCATCCCCACCTAAACAGTATGTATCTTACACCGTGGCCTAGACTGTCCGTATCGCAGATCGCTTTCAGAATAGGGCTCACGCGGCCGCATCATACGCAGCAGCCGCCGAAGTGAAGCCACCACCCCCAATGGGAAGACGGCGCGCGCTTCCTCCTTTGTGCGCGCGAGATTCACCGTCCATGCTTTCACTCGCGCATACATCCCTTACGGCGTGAAGGGACGACGTTATCAGGAGACGAACCCGATACGTCCATTCCTCACAGAGAACACATAGCAACTGCCAGAGGAGGAAGTCAACCCAGCACGCACCCGCCTACCCTCCTCTTCCGCAACGCTTCGCATCTTTTCTCCTTCCCCGCTTCGCTCAACGCCAACTAGAGGGTTCTTGTTCCCTTCCCAGGCTTTTGAACATTATCTTTGTCTTCTCCATATTAATCTTCAACCCCAGCTCTTACACTTTCTCGGTTAAGGGCCTCAATCATTTGTTGTAATTCGTCCCCATTGTTGCCGAACAGGACAATGTCATCGGCAAATAGAAGGTTGCTGAGATATTCGCCATGATCCTCACTCCTAAGCCTTCCCAGTCTAAGCACTTGAATAATTCTAAGCATGCAGTGAATAGCATTAGAGAGATCGTGTCTCAATGCCTGACCCCTGTCTTGATAGCTAACTTTCTACTTTTCTTCTGGAGAACCAAGGTTGCTGTGCAATCCTTGTAGATATTTGCCAATATGCTCACGTACACATCCTGTACTCCTTGTTTACGTAATGCCTCTGTGACTGCTGGTATCTCTACTGAATGAAATGCATTTTCGTAATCTATGAAAGCCATATAAAGAGGTTTATTGTACTCCGCAGATTTCTCGATTACCAGATTGATGACATGGAAATGATCCATTGTAGAATATCCCTTCCTGAAGCCAGCCTGTTCTCTTAATTGACTAAATTAAAGCGTTGCCTTGATTCTATTGGAAATTATCTTGGTGAATATTTTATAGAATACTGAAAGCAAGCTAATGGGCCTACAATTTTTCAATTCTCTAACGTCTCCCTTCTTGTGGATTAGTATAATGTTGGCATTCTTCCAGTTCTCTGGTCCACTTGAAGTCGTGAGGCAAGGGCCGCAAGCTTTTCAAGCATGATATCTCCTCTGTCTTTTATTAAATCGACTGTTAATTTTTCCATCTTCTGCAGCCACTCTGCCCCTGTTAATGTCTTGAAATGCCCTTCTAGCTTCATCGCTAGTTATAGAAGGAGCCTTTGTATCCTCTTCATCACTACTTCGAATGAAAGTAGCTAGGCTGCTCTGGGTAATTGTACAGCTCAGTCTAGAATTCTTCCGCTGCTTTTACTATGTCATCGAAATTTCTGATGATATTACCCTGCTTATCTTTCAGTGAATACGTCTCTTGCCTTCTGCTATGCCAAGTTTTCTTCTGATTTCATGCTGCGTCTATTTTTTACGGCTTCCTCAATCTTTCCCACGTTATGATTTCGAATATCCCTTACTGTCTTCTTTTTCATCAGTTTTG
This sequence comes from Dermacentor silvarum, assembly GCF_013339745.2. Lineage (NCBI taxonomy): Eukaryota > Metazoa > Arthropoda > Arachnida > Ixodida > Ixodidae > Dermacentor > Dermacentor silvarum. The sequence goes on along the minus strand of NC_051154.1, from coordinate 370,181,641 downwards.
ACAATTCAGTGAATTACATCTGATATCTTGAGCTGGACACTTTCATGCTTTGTCGTTTCTTTATTATGTCATTTGTTATTTGTTATTATTACTGGTTGCCTTGGTGCCTTACCTCCCACTTTAATTGCTCTTTCTGAGATCAGCCTAGTTACGGTTGCATTCATTACCTCTATGTTATCTTCATCTTTCTGTTCTAAAGCTGCATATCTGTTCGCGAGCACCAGCCTGAATTGTTCTGCATTTCAATGTACTGCGAGTAGGTTGGCCTGTTTCTTCTCGACTAATTTTACTCTTTCTCTCTTCAAATTGAGAGAAATCTTAGACCTCGATAACCTATGGTCACTGCACTTTACCCAGCCTAACACTTCTACATCCTGCACCATAGTGGTATCAGCAGAGAGTATGAAATCTATTTCATTCCTTGTTTCTCCATAACGCCTTTTCCAGGTCCACTTCCTGTTGCGGCGCCTCCTGGAGAAGGTATTTATTATTCGGAGTCTATTGATTTCCGCGAATTCTACCAACATCTGTCCTCTAATGTTCCCAGGACCGATGCCGTAGTAGCCATTTACTTGCTAACCAACCTGCTTTTCCCCCAGAAAACATTGCATTGAACTTTTGCATTGAAGTCGCCCATGACTACAGTGTACCGAGTTTGCACCTTTCACATGGCTAATTAAACATCTTCATCAAACTGTTCTATTTCTTCATCGCGACTGGAGGTTGAGGCGTAGGCTTGTAATGCCTTCATTATATTCCTCCTATTCAGCTTGCGTTTGCGCATTCAAAGCTGGTAAAGAGGGGCATCGCGGAGTTATGCCTGTCCAATTATTTATGCAAGTCTTGCCCAGAGCTCATGACCGACAGCTTCTCTCAACAGGTTCTTCGCCTCAGGTACGCGGGGCACCCCACGCATGTCCTTATCAGCGTTGCTGAAGGCCTTCTGAAACGCAAGTCACCACGAACAACTAATGCCACTCAGTCTTCCACAAATTACAACAAAGTTGCGGTTATTCCGTACATCCACGGCATATCGCATCGTCTGAAAAGGATCGGCCATGCGCGCCAATGTAAAAGTGTTGTTTTCCGCTCCCGATAAACTGCAATCTTTGTGCAGATTGACCAAGGTGTGTGCCCCCAAAGAGGTCGTCTGCAAAAAGAGACATCAGTCAACGTTCGTTGACTGTGTGAAAGGAATCGTTTACAACCTGCCATTGAACTGTGGGGACAACTATATTGGTCAGAGCAGTCAGTGTCTTAACGACAGGCTTCGGGAGCATCGATACATTGTGTTAGAAATGAGATGGGGGTTTATGGATGCGCACTGTCGAAATTGCATGTCTAATCAGGCAAATGCCACAAATAAGGCCAAGTTCAGTCCAGTATACAGTGCTTGCTCAATTGTGAGCAAAAGTCGTAATCAGTTTACCCGCGAAATCATTGAAGCGGAATTGATTGACAGGTTTCGTGACACCTGTGTGTCACAACTGTCTATCGCCCTTTCTAATAAGGAGCTATCTTTCTTGCTTAAAGATTACAATTTTAAGCGGGTGGTGCACACGTGATGTGTCACAGTTTTTTGCTATATATGTGGTTGCTTGCTTCCAAATACAGCACTGTTGTAAGTCTGCGCTCGTGTGTCTTAGCCTCTTCTCTGTCCTCGTCCAGTGCGCATCAAGTACCCTCCATTTTAAAAAAGCTTTAGAGGTTGCCAACTTGTGGCAGATATCACAATTCTAGTTCATGAGCTGGTATACTCCAAGAGACGGACATTCACGAAAAATTAAAATGCATAATCGACTAAATAACAAACATTCACTAATTAAGTTTTTAACTAATTACCTTATAGGCCTTATTGCAATTTACAAATTGCAGGCATGGAGTTCGCAAGGCGGATACACTTGGAACTAAATCACAGGATGACACCAGTTTCGATATACTCATTCCCGAACTTTGCGGTTAATGCATTGCCGTTCCATTTACTCTTGTGCTTCAATGTATGAAACGACGCTTTGTTAAGAAAGTAACTGGACCGCCAATGCATTTCTCAAAGTTCGGGGAGAAATAAAAACGTATTTAGTAAATTTTTGTTAATTAGTCGATTATGCATTTCATTTTATTTGTGCAAGTAATGTCCACCTCTTGGAGTAGACCAGCTGATGAACTTTAATTGTGCTATCTGCCACAGGCAGCTGTTAAAAATGTTTTAAAGTGCTTTCTGAAACACCCTGTATATTCGATCAAGTATAAAAAAGGGCACATCGGACATAGCGGCCGTTTAGCCCTTTTACATACGTCTGCAGTCCTCCGTTTGTGTTATGTGTACATTCTAAATAATTTAAAGTCAAACATTCAAAGCGACAAAGAGCTTAAGAAAATGAAATTAGTTTATCTGCAGTAAACACGGTACACACGAACAGGAAGATTCGTGGCGTGTTGCTTACATCAAATGCTCGTAGTTCCTCCTTTTCTGCGCATCGAAGTTCGGTCAATCGGCGTGGGCTACCCAAAGCGATGCTCACCAGGTAACGAGAGGTTACCTGGTGCGCATTTGGTGTACGGAGATTTTTTGCACGGTGTTTGGCACAGAGGCAGATGCATCATACGGGCAACGACATGCTTGCTCACCTAAAGTAACGCAGCTCGAAACTAAGGATTTGTGGTGCCAGAACACAATAAGAGATGCCGACTAAATGTCCCAGCTTACGCTATGTCAAGGGGTCCTAATCCCGGCATTGTATTCCAGTCAGGTCTCAAGTCAATGCGACGTTACAGAGCGGGTAGTCATACTCATTGCATCGTTAATCAGCATTTTCCGTCCACAGTACCGTGCTGTAAAGGCCGGACGAACCGGGCCGACGGGATCGTGCACAGCGCTGTGTCTCGTGCGTATCCTGCTTGCTCGAAGTGTGTACTGCGCGCTGTGCTCACCTTATACATACAAGTCCACCTCGTGAACCAGCAGGTTCTGTTTCTGCGTATCTGCATCCGAACAAGCCGCCACAAGAAACTAAACGAGGTAACTTTTAACACGCGAACCCTCTCGAGCGAAGCTAGCTTAGTATGGCTGTTCGAGGAATTATTGGGTACTACCTGAGAATTCATTTACCTTAGTGAGATTAGCAAAACTAATGAGACTTATACAGCGTTCACTAGTGGCCAAGTATTCTGCTATATAGTTCTAACAGATAAGAGAGGATACGGGGCATAATTTCGGATCCATATGCTCATAGCGGGCGACATTGATGAACTGTACAGTATTATGAAACAGTAGAAGTCGTCGTAATAAGGCTTAATGGGATATATAAATTAAAGGTAATACAAGCCTATGCTCGAACGTTCCAGTCGTGATGATGAAGTTGAAGAGTTCTAGGAGAATGTTGAATTCGCCATGAAAATTGCAAACTCACCCTGCTGTCATCATAGGCGACTTTAGTGCGACAGGGGGGGGGGGGGGATGACTGAGACAGACAAGTGATAACTATGGCATCGACTCAAGAACGGTAGATGAAATATGCTGGTAGAGTTCACAGAAGAAATCGATTGCGAATAATGAATCTCTTCTTGGAAGTGGACATAAAAAGGCCGTAACGGGGAAACAAAAATTGCAATCGATTCCACATTCCTAGCATCGCGCAGGATGTAGAAGTGTTAGACAGGGTGAAGAGCGGTGATCATAGGTTTCTGCGGTCAATGATTACTCTCGATTTGAAGAAAGAAAGCAAAATTAGACAAGAAGAAAAAAGCCAACCTGGAATCAGTCAAGGGAGAAGTAGACAAATTCAGGCTAGTGCTCGTGGGCAAATATGCAACTTTATAACAGGAAGATGAAGATACATAGATATAGTGAATGATATATCAGTTCGGCAACTGTGTGCTCCTTGCACGCAACTAAACCAGTTTTTTTGCAAATTTGCAGCGCATCGCTTGTCGAGTGCTGCTAAAACGAAGCCACCCTGCTGCGAAGACACCTCGTGATCACCGGCCAGGGGCAAGCCACAGGCATTGTTTGCACGACTGCGCCTGCACCTACTATCGCCTGCTGATAAAAGAATAAGTCTTGGTCAAGTGGGTCTTGGTATTGCCGGAAATCTTAGTCAAGTAATAAGCGGGAGAAGCGTGCTTCTTCAGCGTTCAACCGACGAGAGCAACGCCCAGGCGCCGCGCGTCCCGTCGTCGTAGCCAGGGCTACATCTAGCCGTCCAGCTCAACCAGGATGGCGTTCCGAGAACCCCCGCCCAAGGCGCACTGCTTCACCTTCAGCGCGCCAACAGGTAACAGCGCCGATGAAATCATCGACGCCATCGATGAAACCGTAGGGCCGGGAGGCCTTGGGACCCTCCAACACCAGGGAGGAGTTAAGTTCATCGCAGCTGTCGCGTCCGCAGCAGCCGCCGTAAAACTATCGTTCCGGGGATCCTTCATTCTGAACGCTGCCTCGGTCCCAGTCACTCAAGTCAGACCACGAGTCCTCTACATTTCCACCTTGCGTGTTCCCCCGTACGTGGAAGATGCCACACTCGCAGCCGCCCCGAATCCGTATGGAAAAGTTCTCGCAATTCAAGAATCGCAGTTCGAAGAAAGACCCACAGAAGGTACCGGCGTACGGGTCATTCACATGGAAATGTCGAAGCCCGTGCCAAACTTCATGTCCGTCCAAGGCCACCGCATCATGTTCGACTACCGAGGAATTCGGAAGGTGTGGAGCGGAGGCCCACATTGGGTAGACATGCAAAACGCCACGTTGCGAAAGGTTCGAAAGTCTACGGTCACGAGACGGCCAAGTGCACATCGCCTTGTCGTCGCTGTGCCGGGAACCGCGTCAAAGCGGACTGTTTCCTGCCGAGGTCCTCCGCCGCTACTACCACAGGCACTAACATCCCCGCCAGCATCGAAGATGACGACGACGGCCAGCCAAAGACGAGCTCCCCAAAGATTTTCCTAACGATTACCGGGCCCCCGAAGTGCAAACATCGTCAGAAGGGCCTCGCAACAATGAACTCTTCGAAATCATGTCTCGCTCGGAATCTTCAAACAGCTCTGCAGACGAAGATTTCTCATCGGTGGTGCTCTTCTGAGAAGAGCACCACCGAAGTCAGCTTATCAGAGGCAGACTCAAGCGAGACGACCTCTCCTCCAGAGCATGGAACCAACCAGGCAGCAGATTCCGCAGCGCGCGAAGGCGTCACCGCCAACGAGCTCACCGACAAGCCGCGTCCTCCGGTTCGCCGAGGGCACCGCCCCCAGCCAGAGCAGACGCCATTACCTGGTACCATGCGCGAGACGGGACTCCCCCAAGCCAGCGGATACCATGTGCCTAGAACAACGGACGCGTCGTTAAAGAATCCAGTAAATCAAGTAATCGACCTGCTTCCTAAGGCAGAAGCAATGGACACTGATAAACCAGATATAAAGCGAACACGCGAAACAGAAACGGACTCGAGCGGTTCGCAGAGAGATTGTAAATCTAAGGTTCCGAATAAGTTACGGGCATCGGATTCCGCCCTTTAACTAGGCCTGTAACATGGCGATGTTGTTCGCTTACATCATGACGGTGGTGCATTTCCTCTCTCTGAATTTTCAAAGGTTTTGGTGCGTCGACAAACAGAGAGGTGTTGCACTTCGCGCGAGCGTCGACGTGCTTTTCTTTCAAGAGTGTAATTTCCGGACACGCCTCGACGTGTTAAACTTTACGGCCCGGTTTTCTGTTGATGCGTTCTTTTCTTTAACAAATGTTGTCTTGCGGTGTAGGAGTGGTGTTCTTAAACCCCCATTTTAGAAAGGGAGTCCACTGCGCGTACGGCATAGACGGCCGCACGTTAGCAGTCGATTTTTGGCTACACACGAGACGGGTCAGGGCACTAGCGATATTTGCACCCGCACGTCGATCCAATTCCACAGATTTTTTTTATTCGTTAGACACATTCATGTTCGAGCCTTACCCGACGTTTATCGTCGGGGATTTCAACTGTTTCCTAAACGAGGGCCGCGACACTCGCGGGCCCGAACGGTCCCGCTGCTGTCGAGGAAAGCGCGTTACGTCGGCTTGTGGCTCTATTCTGGACATTCCGCCATTTTCTTCGAGGCGGACGTAGACGCGACGCTTACAAAATGGCGCTGAAGGCCCCGATTTGCTTTCGTAACGTGACGCAAATTTGACGTTTGGTCTAATAAGCGGAAATGAAGGCACTGAACTTAACGTTCCTGATTGAAGAGAAAAAGTTGTTTTTCTCCTCAGTAAAAAGATAGCAGCTGGCTCAAAGCGTACAATTATTCCGCCGAAAACGCTTCTCGCTTCCGTCGTCTTCTGTGAACAAGCCATCGTCTGCTTCTTTAGGTATGATCCATATTCCACTGGAAACTGAATGACTCATCGTACATAGACGAGGTAACCTAAAGTTTGCCCGCGTGGCACCAGTGCCGATTGCTCCCCTGGCGGAAGGATGGAAGTGTCGAAGGTCATCGCTGTGCCAGCGCGCGCCCGTGTTCGCTATATATATACGGCGCGAGCGATCGTGCGTGTTCTTTTCGCGACGGCGAGCGCGACCTCATCAACCAGGAAAGGTGGCACGCAATACTGCTGTGTTGTTGATTGCCACAACAGGCTCGAAAGGCCGAAAGCCGCCTGGGAAGTCCTGCAGAATTCCGAGGAGCTGGTACGAGAAAGACAGACGACAAGCGTGGATAACTGCAGTGCGCCGAGTCAAGTAAGTCGCGTACTTTCGCATTCGCGTGCAATATCACGGCCGCTAGATAAAAACGCAATTCTAATATGCCTGTATTTAGCGCATGACCGTTTGTTTAGACGTGTCATGTAGTTGAATCGTAAAGTGACATCCGCCGCGTTAGCTTAGCGGTAAATGCATACGTGTTGCGCCGCTAAGCTCGACGACGCGAGCTCGATTCCCGGTCACCGTGGCCGCATTTCGATGGGGGCGAAATGCAAGAATACTTGTTACCGTGTACTTTGATTTTTGTGCACGTTAAGGAAGCCCCGGAAGTCAAAATTATTCCCGGAGAACCTCCATTACAGCGTGTCTCATAATGATATCGTGGTTTTGGCACGTAAAACCCCCGAATTTTATTGATTGTACTGTTGGTTCACTCGCGATCGGCAAGGGCAAGCTCAAGAGAATTCTATCCCTTTCCAAACGCTGCAACTTAAATTGCTAGTTGTGCAGGTAACAAAAGGGGCCGCGCGCTAATTGTCTTTGGCGTGCTAGCAATCCGTATTTAATGCAAGCCGCGGTCACCGCTTGCGTCGGTAAGCGGCAGATCGGAAAGCAGCTGCCCGAGACGTGCGCGTTATGTTTGTTGTTTGGCCATGCTTTCTAGGTTCACAATTTCCAAGCATGCTTTAAAGTAATGGCCACCTTGCAAATTTTTTGTGCTTCACTCTTGATGTCAAGACTTTTGGTTTCATGTACTAGCCAGTCATCGGTGTGAGCTTCAGTGCGGCGGAGCATTCGCCCGACGAGAAAGTAGATTTGCTTTGATGAGGCATGTACCGCTACTTCTTGCGCTCGTGCTGCTGGTCCCAAGGTAATCGCTGGTTACCGTGATCTGGGTTCATTTCGCGGAACAGTTTGTACGAGCGATTTCTCGTGAGCAGTGAAAAGATACCTTGCTCACTAACGCAATGAGTTGCCATGACTCTAACATCTGCATTGAATAAGGCATGATATACATTAAATATTTATACAGCATGATTAAAGACATTGTGCGCATACGTAGTACTTACATCGTTAATTAATTTTATTGGCTTATTGCTGCCTACTGCATGTGTTCTTTCTGTACTGACAGTGCTGATGCCACTCCCTGGGAGCCAAAATGAGAGCAGCTGTGTGTGCGTGCCCAGCGACCACGGAACCAACCGAAATCGTCACCATCTCTGCAAGCATGCGTGACAGCTTTGTGACGGCACCATAGAGAAATAAGAGTCACTAAATTACTGGACCAGGTGTGTACCTCTAACTCGAATACGTATATCTTGTTGGACAGCTCCGACACGCACTTGGCTTTCGCTATCACATCACCGTCCACAATTTGTTCAACGTGTGGAAGCAGCCGCTCCCCTTTCTTGAGGTTGCCGCCACGAAAAGCTGTCGGCGTCGGCAACCTTTTTGAAACCGCATTGCAGTCTTTGCATCGCTGTTCACCAAGCACGCGATCTGCAGCCGTCGAAAACGTAGCGCCGTGAGCACGCGCAGCGAAGGAAAGCGCGGGCGTAGCAATGTGAACAAAGCGGAGACTGCACCACGGCGCGACCGCGCTGCTTGACATTTCCACATTGGGGGCGCTGTCGGAAGGCGTAGTAGCGCTTTCTGACAGCATCCCCAATGCGGAAATGACAGACGGATGCGAATAGTCCGCAATGCAGACACTCTCACGTTTACAATGCAAGACTACCTTGACTTGTTGAAGGCTAGGTACGAAACCTTGCTCCGACAGTCATCCAGAGCTGCCAGTATCGCTAACACCCAGGGTAAACCTTTATCCGATCCAGCCATGCTCCGGAACATACGAGCAAGCTCGGTGGATGGAGAAAAAAGGGCCTACTAGAATTCCATACGTCACGCTCCCGGATCGATGGTACTCATAACGACTGTTCGTCCTACGTGAGTACTGTCTTTACCCAGCACGTAGCCGAGGTACTCACTGCTGAAGAAGGCAGCTGGGACAGGAACGATTCCAGGGATAGTTAGGGAATTCTGTCGAGACCTGCTCCAGGTATCAGCGGATGTCTTTCAGCATCTATGTGAGCCAAAGACACCCGACGAGCTGCGCGCAGTGGTAAAAGATGTGAATGCCTCTTCTGCGCCCGGCCCTGATGGCATCCCAATCCAGTTTTACGTGTGGTTTTTCGACGCCGCCAAAGAATCGCTTTTGTCAATGGTCAATAAGTTCACAGCAGATGGCATTCGGCCAGACTCTTTCCACGACAGCCGGATTGTCCTCCTACCCAAGCCAGGCGGCCAGGCCTCAGACCCACGGTCTTGGCGGCCGATTACGTTGCTAAATGCAGACTACAAGATAGTCTCGTCAATGCTAGCGAAAAGAATAAGCGGCGCTCTTTCCTACATAAGCAGCCAGACGCAGATGTGTAGCATTTCAGGACGATCAATCTTTTCATCTTTAGCGTTGACGAGTGATCTTTTTACGTTCGCTTCTAGGACACATATCCCAGGCTGTTTCGTATCGCTGGACCAAGCGAAAGCTTTCGATCGCGTCAAGTACCGATGCATGCTTGGTGTACTGGAAGCTTTCGGTTTCGCGTCGAATTCGTAGATAAGATCGGCGTCCTGTATTCGGGTTTATCTGCAAAGCTGCTCGTAAACGGCCGTCTAAGCGATTCTTTCCCCGTGACACGAGGTCTTAGGCAAGGTTGTTCAAGGAGCCCGCACCTGTTCGTTCTTTGTCCTTTGTTGCATCGCATTTCACTTTGCCCATCAATACGCGGCTTTCTCTTGTCAGGCCAAGGAGAAATAAAGGTGTCGGAATTTGCAGACGACGTATCCCTCTACTTGAGAAACGAAGAGAGCTACTACGCCTTACTTTTATTTAAGGAATACTCTGAATTATCCGGAGCCCTTTTGAACAAAGACAAAAGCAAGGCTATGGCCTTCGGGAACTTTGCATCCTCCCTTGACGGAGTAGCTGGAATCAAAGCCTTGGGAGTAGTGTTTCTCACGTCCGGGGAAGTGGTGCAGGAGACTACATGTCCAAGTTTATACAGCTGATAAAACTACTATCCTTACTCTGTATAGCTCTCTACTAATTTGCTGTCGAATTGATGGTTCGCCTTGCGGGTGAAACTGCGACATTTTTTGGTCCTTGCTGTGGCGAATGTTCCATGTAGGTATAGAGTCAAGAACACAACCGCGAATTCTCTTCGATGTTATCTTGTGGTGCATATGTGCATTTCTGTTGTGGCGCCAACGAGGATCGGTGGAACTAGCCAAAGCGAGCTATGTACCCGTTACTACGCCGTTTACCTGAACACGTGTATGAACAGACGTGCGCAGACTTGATTATATTGAACAAAAACCATTTCCCCAGGAAATAGTCGGCACGATTAATAAAGCTCCGTAATGGGCGCATCCCTGCGCAGCTGTTACCGTACTAACACATTAATCTCTGGCAGGTCAGAACACCTGCCACATTTGTATGCCATCTTAGTGTGTTCCTTTTTTTTTCATAATGTGCCCTTTTGATTGTATGGGCCATTGTCGCTAGTATTTGAATGTTTATTTTACATCAAGCCAAGCGCACATGTATTTTCAAGAATGTACGTCTGTTGAAATAAACTTTTCGTAAACACTTGAAAGTGCTGTTATGCGTTACATTCGAACAGAAACGACTATTCTTGAATTTTTAGTAGTAAATTCTGGAATCGAATACGATCTGAATAGCAAATGCCAATCCACGGGACGTATATGTTTCCACTTCATTTCACCTGCTGGCACGTTGAAGGAGATCGCCAGACCAGCCACGAAAATTACATTGGCCTGCCCAGTCTCCCCGATTCCGGCTGAGTACATGGGTAACATCCATTCTCTAACACTGTTGTTCACACTGTTAATTCCTTCTCTCGGAATTAGCCTATTGGCGGACCCACCTGGGCTGGTTTCGTGGTAAGACCTCCAACCACAGGCTGATGCTCTAAGCTGCCGTGCGCGCTCCCAGATTGAGCCTCTTCTCGGGAGAATGGTTGGCGGCCATTGAGTTTCTCATTATTTACCTAGAGGGAAATCTGGCGCTGCTGCGCTGTGGTATGCATGGACACAACCTACTGAAACTCCAGACCTGCACAGATATCCGGCTTTTATGGGAGCCGCTTGCGTCCGCTCTCGTTCAACCGGTGGCCATAGGTGGCGCTTTTATAACCTGTTCGCAAGATCTCTGTGAGCAACGTACCCTCGTTATCGTGACAACGGGACCTAAATGTGATGGCCAGATCACATGGGAACGCGGAAATAGACAATCGGTCATCGATTACTGTCTCATGGCAGAAGGAATTTATAAGTTGAAAAGGGGTGGGGGGGATGGTCATTGACGAGGAAGGGTATAGCAGCATAGGAAGTGACCATAAACGCATCATCTTTAAAATGGGATATGTAGTTGGGAAAGAGAGCAAGGAACGAAGAATGACCAGCCCAAATTTGAACGCTGAACAAATAGCAAATATAGCCAGCCACAAGAGTTGAGAAAGAACTTGACAAATGGCCAAGCAAGGAGTGGGAATATAGTGAGCTTGTAAGTTTAATGGCGAGAGAAATTATCAAAGAGAAGCAACATGCTTGTTGGAAATTGTTGAAAAGTAGAAGAGGGTGATTTAATGGAATGAATGAATGAATAAACCTTTATTTGAAGCAATGAGTTGGCTTTCGAGGTGGGAGGGTCCCTTATTCCAGGAACCCTCTGGCTTGGATCGCCCTCCGGGCTCGGGCGACGAGTTCGCGCTGGTCGACCAGGTCCGGCTTGGAGATCGCAGCCTCCCACGTCTTTGCGAGGAGGCTTGGGTCTGCGTCTGCTGCGATTGGTGGTGTCGTTGTGATGCTTGCTCGGGTGTGCTTGCATTGCAGTAGGAGGTGCGCCAGGGTGTCTGGCACGTTGCAGTGTGGACAGGTGTAGCTGTATAGCGTCGGGTGGAAATGATGCAGTAAGCTTCCGTGGGTGAAGGTATTGCTCTGGAGTCGTCTATAGTCGGTGCCTTCGTTTCTCGTTAGTTTTGGATGTGGTGGAGCGTATACCCTGTGTCCAAGCCGATAGTGCTGCAGTAGTGCTTCATAAGTTAGCGGTATTTCCGTTTCCTCCGCTGATTTGGGTGGGTGGGACATGTCGAGAATCTCGTGCGGGGAGGCCCGGTTGACGCTTGCGCGGGCCGCGGTGTGTGCCGCTTCATTCCCGAGTCCCTCAGACAGACAGACAAAGAACTTTTATTCAGGTCCTGAGGAACTGCGTTTGGACGCCCCCTTTCAGGGGGAGTCGGTAGCAGTCGCGGGCCGCTCCCACGCAGGGACCGGAAGACCGTGGCCCTCCGTCCCTCATGTGCCGGAATCCACATGATGCAGGTGTAAGGGAGGAGTGTCGCCACGTTTCAGTTGTTTATCGCTTTGACGGAGATCCTGCCCTTCATGTAGTGGTGCGCTGTGCCGCTGTTTGAGAGTCGGTGAAGACCACTATGGCATCCTCGATTGTATGGGTGGCGAGTGCTATAGCGGCCTCCTCGGCTGTGTCCGCGTGTTTGGCGAGAATTGTCGCCAACGCTAGTGTAGTTCCCCTGTAGTGTGACGCTGATGGCGAAGGCGTTTCGGGCCGAATACTTGGCTGCGTCCACGTAGCGCGCCTGCTGGTCTTTACGGTGCTTGTGTCTGATGGCGTTTACCCTGGCGAACCATCTGCCTCGATGGTGTTCTGGATGCATGTTCCGAGGGATCTGATGAACTTGTAGACAATCTCGGAGCTTCGACATGATCTTTTCCTTACGTTCGCCATCAAGTTCTAGGTTGGTTGCGTATCCTGTGCGTCGGAGGACTGCTCGGCCTGTGATTGTGAGCTTGAGTCTCTCGATCTGGTTGATGGGGTGCGCTTCCGCGAGTTCTTCCCAGGAGTTGTGAACTCCCATGCGAAGCAATCGGGCAGTGGAGGCGGTTGTTGGCAGTCCTAGGTCGAGCTTCGTGGCCTTTCGTATTAGGAGGTTTAGCTTTTGTTTCTCGGCTGTCTTCAGGTTGAGGTAAGGATTTCCGTATGTAATGCAGCTGTAAAGGAGGGCTTGTACCATTCGCAAGGTGTCGTGCTCTTTGAGGCCATTGCGGCGATTTGCCACCCATCATATCAGATGAGTCAGCTGTGCCACAGTGTTCTGTAGTCTAGGGAGTGAGGCGGAGCCGGTCGCGTCCTTGTGTATATGGAGTCCGAGGATTCGAAGCGAGTCGATCTTCGGTATCGGGACTCCCTGAAGAAGGACTTGTGGGTCCGGTGCATCGTGGCTTGGGGGCTGGCCCCGGGTGCGTGCCGCCAGTACTAATAGCTCGGATTTATCCGGGGCACAGTGGAGGCCGCAGGTGTTCAGGTACCGTTCGATGATGTTGACCGCCTCCTGAAGACGGTCCTCCTGTTCGCCCGTGCTCGCGCCTTTCGTCCACAGTGTGGTATCTGCATATAGAGCATAAAATATCCCTGCGGGACGGTGTCTAGGAGGCGGGGAAGTTTGAGGAGGGCCACGTTGAAGAGGAGTAGAGTGAGATTACCGAACCCTGCGGGCCGCGGCGTACCCCTGTTGGGTAGGTGAAATGTCTTGCTCCGGAGATTGGCAATTCCCACCGTGGCCGTACGGTTGGTGAGGAAAGCGCGCATGTAGGCATATGTTTGGCACCGCAGCCGATATCTTCTAGGTTACAGAGAATGGCTTCATGGCTCACGTGATCAAAGGCGCCCTTTACGTGTAGAGCTAGAATGGATGACTCCGTGTTTGCTCAAATGGTCAAGAATATCTTCCTTTAGCTGGAAGAGGACGTCCTGCATGGAGAGCATCTGGCAGAATCCGAACATGGTGTGTGGGTAGCGATCGTTGTCCTCGAGATGTGTGGTGAGCCTCTCGTTGTCCATGTGTTCAAACAGTTTCCCGGCGCAGGACGTAAGGGAGATGGGGCGAAGATTTACGATGGAGATGGGTTTGTTCGGCTTGGGTACCGTGGTTACCTCCGAGTGTTTCCAGGCTGTTGGTAGCTCGCCCTTAATCCAGCAGTCGTTATAGTACCGAAGGAGAGCCGCTAACACCCGAGGGGGTAGGTGTCGAAGGTGCTTGTTGGTGATTCTGTCATCTACAAGCTTGATTAGTTCCTTTAGTACAGTTATTTTCTATTCAAATGTCTGACAAATATAATGGATTTCATTAACAAGTTTGGACTGCTCCTGCTGAATCGCAGGGATTGTCATTATCGCGTCATTTGCGCTTTCTGCTCAGGCGTAAGGGGCCCAGGGTTTACCTCAACGTCACTGGCTAGCAGTGACAGTTCAAGAGCGAGACGCGCATATTCAAAGCACTTAGCACTCATGCGTGATGCACAACAAAGTAATCTAAAAAGGCGAGGGGGGATCTGGCACCCATCTTTTCAAGGCTTTGCGTTTAACAGAACGATGTGTCAGACCAACCTGAAGAAAAACACTGCGTAAGTTTCTAGCGGCCATGTCGGCGCCAGAAACAGAAGTGGCTTGCTGCAGAAGTGGTTTATGTAGTAGTCCTCTTTCATGAAGCGTCCCGTGCTGTCCGCTGAAGGTGTAGCAGCCCCTTGGTGTATAGTGGGGATTGGTCACTCAAGAATGCTGGGCAGGTTTCGTTCACATGGAAAATATTGTCCGGAGTGTTCCACGTGGCTGATACGGGGCCGTGCAGTGCGGTCGTTATCTACATCAACTGAAGAAAAACACGGCGTAAGTTTCTAGCGGCCATATCGGCGTCAGATCCCGAAGTGGCTTGCTGCAGAAGTGGTTTATGTAGTAGTCCTCCCTAATGAAGCGTCCCAGGCCTTGCTGCCAGCTGGCATGCTTGTCGAAAAGGTGTAGCAGCGTCGTCGTGTCCAGTGGTGACTGGTCACTCAAGAATGCTGGGCAGATTTTGTTCACATGGAAAATATTGTTCGGAGTGTTCCACGTGGCTGATACGGGGCCATGCAGTGCGGTTATTATCTGCATCAAGTGAAAAAAAAAAAAAAAACACGGCGTAAGTTTCAATCGGCCATGTCGGCGCCAGATCCCGAAGTGGCTTGCTGCTGAAGTGGTTTATGTAGTAGTCCTCCCGCATGAAGCGTCCCGTGCTACCCGCTGGTATACTTGTCGAAAAGGTGTAGCAGCGCTGTCGTGTCCAGTGGTGATTGGTCACTCAAGAATGCTGGGCAGATTCCGTTCACATGGAAATATTGTCCTGATCGAGTGTTCCACGTGGCTGACACGGAGCCGTGCAGTGCGGTCATTATCTGCATCAAGCGAAGAAAAACACGGCTTAAGTTTCTAGCGGCCATGTCAGCGCCAGATCCCGAAGTGGCTTGCTGCAGAAGTGGTTTATGTAGTAGTCCTCCCTCATGAAGCGTCCCGTGCTGCCCGCTGGTATACTTGTCGCAAAGGTGTAGCAGCGCCGTCGTGTCCAGTGGTGATTGGTCACTCAAGAATGCTGGGCAGATTCCGTTCACATGGAAAATATTGTCCGGAGTGTTCCAGGTGGCTGATACGGGGCCATGCAGTGCGGTCATTATCTGCATCAACTGGAGAGAATCACGGCGTAAGTTTCTAGCGGCCATGTCGGCGCCAGAACCCAAAGTGGCTTGCTGCAGAAGTGGTTTATGTAGTAGGGTGATTCCATGTAAGATCGAACAAAGGATGTCCGGTCGGCCTTTTAAATTTATTTCAGAAATTTATATATTGTTGCCTGATGAGTGGAAAGAAGAGATCTGCAATTGGTTTTGCTGCCAAAAATCTTTTCGAAGCACCGCGAATCTATAATGACGAAGAGATGGAGAGCCGCGCTTACTTGCTGTGCTGTTTTGGCCAACTTTGGTTATGAATTACACAAAATATATTAAAGTTAGGTAGCTGAAATTTCTTTTGTAATGAAGCAGAGGCGCCCCTGGGTTTGTGCACACTGAAGAGGAAGACGAAGGACCGTGCCGTGATCGCGGAGAACCCCGTGCTACGAACAGCCCTTGCAGTGCCTACCTGTACCTAGCGTTCTTGCAACGTTATCGACGACAATAAACCTCGTCGCATTTGGTGGAGGTTGCTGAGATCCTTCGCCTCGTCCTGGAGCTCCGCACTCAAACACTGCCAACACCAACACGATCGCCCTGCACTATGCCTGATTCAGCCACTTCGTTGCCTGCACCACCGGCCGCCACTGTCGTCTGCGCCGGCGTCCCTCTTCATCACGACCCACGTACCCATTTTCAGTGGGACTCCTTCACAAGTTTCTTTCTTCTTTCGACTGCCATCAGACGTCATTGGGCCGTGCCACCGGTGTTTCTCACACCATCGACACCGGTTCCCACTCCCCCTTGCGACAGCGCCCGTATCGTGTATCGGCCAAAGAGCGACGTGTCATCACAGAGCAAGTGGACGACATGCTAAAACGTGAAGTCATCCGTCCTTCTCAAAGTCCTTGGTCTTCACCTGTCGTATTGGTAAGAAAAAAAGATGGCTCCATTCGTTTTTGTGTCGACTACAGACGCCTAAACAAGATAACAAGAAAAGAGGTTTATCCACTGCCTCGAATCGATGACGCTCTCGACTGCTTGCAAGGCGCAGAATATTTCACTTCCTTGGATCTGCGCTCCGGGTACTGGCAAGTTCCAATGGCCGAACCTCACCGTCCGAAAACCACATTCGTTACACCCGATGGCCTCTACGAGTTTAACGTAATGCCCTTCGGGTTGTGCAACGCGCCTGCTACTTTTGAGCGTATGATCGATACCATCCTTCGCGGCTACAAATGGAAGACATGTCTATGTTACCTCGACGACATCGTCGCCTTCTCAACCGATTTTCCGACACACCTCGCTCGCCTGCATGACATTCTGACCTGTCTCGCCTCTGCCGGCCTACAGCTCAACCTCAAAAAGTTCCGTTTTGTTGCAAGCAAGTTAACCATCTTGGGTCACGTAGTCTCAAAGGACGGCGTTCTTCCGGACCTAGACAAGCTCCGCGCCGTTGCAGACTTCCCGACGCCCACGTCTATCAAAACCCTCAGAAGTTTTATTGGCTTATGTTCCTATTTTCGTCGCTTCGTACGCAACTTCGCATCCATCATGGCGCCCTTGACAAGTTTACTTTCCGCCAGTAACGGCATAGCAGCGTGGTCACCTGAATGTGATGCGGCATTTCTGCAGTTGCGCCACTTGTTGACCTCACCACCAATTCTTCGCCACTACGACCCTGCTGCTCCTACGGAAGTTCACACTGACGCCAGCGGAGTTGGCCTTGGTGCGGTCTTAGCGCAACGGAAAGCTGGCTATGATGAATACGTCGTCGCTGATGCTAGCCGTACTCTAAAGAAAGCAGAATTAAATTACTCAGTGACAGAAAAGGAGTGCCTAGCGATCATCTGGGCACTAAGCAAGTTTCGTCCATACCTTTACGGCCGTTCTTTCGCCGTAGTTACAGACCACCATGCCCTTTTGTTGGCTTTCTTCCTTGAAAGACCCGTCGGGACGCTTAGAACGTTGCGCGCTTCGCTTGCAAGAGTACGACATCCGCGTCATGTACCGCTCCGGTCGCAAGCACTCTGACGCTGATGCGCTCTCCCGCTCCCCACTGACGCCTGACTTGGCGTCTTTGTCAGACTCCACGTCCACCCTGTCACCGTTGACCATCCCCGGCATGCTCACAGAGCAGCGCAAGGACCCAACACTTGCAATGTTACTTGACTACCTTGCCGCTCCGTCTGATGTCCCTTCAACACGAGCACTGCGTCGCCAAGCAACACACTTTTCCGTGCGAGACAACATTCTATATCGCCGCAACTATATGCCGGACGGTCGGAAATGGCTCCTGGCTATACCTCGTCATATGCGCTTTGACATCTGCGCGTCTTTTCACGCTGATCCCCTAAGCGCTCATGCCGCCGTCCTCAAAACTTACACAAAGGTTGCGTCAGCGCTATTATTGGCGAGGCATGTACAATTTTGTGCAAAAGTACATTCAGGCTTGTACTACTTGCCAACAGGGCAAGACACCTACACACCGTTTCACCGGACCGTTGCAGCTGCTACCATGCCCGGCTCGTCCGTTCGACCGCGTCGGCATCGACCTCTACGGCCCGCTTCCATGCAGCGGGTGTGGACATCGGTGGATTATTGTCGGCGTAGATCATTACTCGCTACGCTGAGACTGCAGCTCTGCCGGTAGCGACCGCCCGTGAAGTTGGGTTTTTCATCCTTCGCAATTTTGTTCTTCGCCGCGGTGCTCCCCGAGAACTACTGAGTGATAGGGGCCGTGTCTTGTCAGAGGTTATCGAAGCCCTCCTCACTGAGTGCAGGATCATTCACCGAAAATTGACCCCATACCATCCCCAAACCAACCGCCTGACCGAACGGTTCAATCGCACACTTGGCGACATGTTGCGGATGTATATTTCATCCGACCACTCCAACTGGGGCACCGTACTCCCCTTTGTTACGTTCGCATGCAACACCGCGACGCAAGCGACTACCGGCTTTTCCCCGTTTTTCCTTGTGTATGGCCGTGAGCCTTCCTGCCCTTTGGACACCATACTGCCGTACCAACCTGATGCCGCAGAGTACACTCCGCTTTCCGAAGTCGCCAAGTATGCTGAAGATTGCCGTCAGCTGGCACGTTCCCTCACTAGTGAGACTCAAGAACGTCAAAAGACACGACATGACCATACTCATCAACCACCACCCAGTTTTGCTCCCGGTTCGCTTGTTTGGCTTTGGATACCAGCCCACATTCCTGGCCTCTCTTCCAAACTCCTGGCGCGTTATCACGGTCCGTACCGTATCATTAATGCCACTTCACCGGTCAACTACATCGTTGAGCCACTCACAGTGTCACCAGACCTGCGTCGTCGTGGGAGAGAGACATTATACATGCCAACCGCCTGAAACTGTATTACGACCCACTCATCTTCTCTGCGCCCTGAATCGCCAGGTTGGCTATGCTTCGCTCCCGGGGCATTGTAATGAAGCAGAGGCGCCCCTGGGTATGTGCCGACTGAATAGGACGATGAAGGACCGTGCAACGAACAGCCCTTGCAGTGCCTACTTGTACCTAGCGTTCTTGCAACGTTTGTGGGGATGCGAGACTCTCACGCGTCTCCTGTAATCCGGCTTCACCGCGTAGCTAAGTGCCGACGGCGGTCGTGGTGGTTGCGGCGCATTGCGAGATATGGCGCGAGTGTCGCGATGCTGGCGCCACCGGGTGGCGGGGTGACTTGGGAGAAAGGGGTCAACGGCGCATCCTCCTTGGCTTGGGATCGGCGACCAACACGCACGGACGCTTCGCGCGTGCGCCGGCCCGCTTCGCGCGACCGTCGCGCGAGGCTAAGAGCAGGACACCGGTATGGACGAACACGGATCGTTCGAGCGCGCCACCGTTCGCGTGACTGTACACGTGAACGACTAGGCGATGGTGTCATAGCATGGGGCGAACGTATGAAAAGCGTAGACACAGAATGGAGGAAGAGGTCAAGGAAGTTGGCAACCAAGTACAGGATAATCGAAACTGCAAATAGACAACCAGGAGTCATCAGAAAGAAAGTGAGAGAAATAGAGACCGTGAATTGGATGCAAAGAATGGAAACAAAAAGGACAATGGAGATTTACAAGAATGAGAAGAAAGAATTAGAAGGGAAAATCTGTACGATAACACAAAGGGCAGTGCCTTGCTATTTGACGCTCGAGCCGGTTGCCTAAGGACGAAAACATATCAGAACAAATATTCGGAACTAGATGAGACATGTGCATGCTGCAGTAAAGATCCAGAAACCGCTCAGCACATCCTGATGGAATGCGACTGGATCCACCCAGCGAGAACCGTAGGTAACGTGCCACTCCGAGAAGCGCTTGGGTTTAAAGTGGAAGGAAACATAAAGAGATCAGCCGTAGAGATCAGCAAGAGACGATTGGAGTACTGGTGGAAAAAAAGCAGGGAAAAGATGGATACAACCTGATCTCCTAAAATCATAGGCAGCGGCACAAGGTAAATTTTTGAAAAAGAAAAATAATAATGAGAGGTATACAAAAATGCTAGATAAAGAACATGTATAGTATACCTGATTAAATCAGGCAGGCTAGGCGACTATTTGTCGCCGCCCCGTTTCAAAGGGGATGCCAATAAATCATCATCATCATCATGTATTCGCTCGCTATCGGGTCGCGGTGAGTCGGACTTCCTTGATTTGTCGCGCGCCCATGTGACTGTTCTATTAGTTGTAATTCGGCTAGTGTGCATTAGTGTATGAAAGGTGCAATAAATGCCCTTTTGATTGTTTGCACTACTGCGTTGTCGTTCCTTTGTCCCAAGAGCACATGTGCGAGACCCCACACGTTATCGACGACAATAAACCTCGTCGCACTTTAAATAAATATATGCATGTTTTTGCTTGCGCTCAGTTATTTTTGGTTTTTGTGGGCAGTGTAGATGTTTTTGTAAAAAACCGTAAATTCGGCCCAGGAACGTTTGTTTGTCTACTTTGCAGGTCTTTATCTCAAAAAAGGCTTGTGGTAGAGCGGCAACAATTCTGCATTACGTTCTAAGCATACTTATTTACCAAACTGCTAAAGCTTATATTTATATAACTTTTCAATAAAAGGATAATATTGGGCTAACGTCAAGAAAACACCGAACAATGGAAATTTCTGTTGACAATTAAAAAAACACAATTTTTTGATATTTCTTAATCTTTGCCCACTTATTCTCCACATCAGCTTTAACAATCATTAAAACATATTGCATAATTTTGCTCCATTCGTAGCAACAGCCCGTCGAATGAGACCCTTACGCAAGGATAGGCAATTGTTGTAGACCCGACTTCTTGCCCGCTAAGTGTATAGAATGCAGGCAGGATTGGATTTCTGTTTCTTGAAAGGCCAGTAGCACCGAAAAGGTGGGAAGTATGAACGTGACGCTCCAGTGGCAAAGCAAGATGTAGAACGCCAAGGGAAACAAAAGCAAAACTATCGGTAACCGGATGCCCGCGCCTATCTCAGATGACGGCAGCAGATGGGCTGACAGATGACCTGAATCGATCCGCTGCTCACACTTCATTCGACACCAATAGTGCTTGCGCTTTGCCCTTACTCTACTACTCCTGTGCGTCTCATGGCGACAAAGTATTCTGCGCGAGTGTACTGAGCGAGTGTATTGTGCAGACTACCGTTCTAAGCACAAGAAGCTCATTGCAAAGAAGCGAAATTTTCGCAGAGTTACCAAAGTAGACGTCAATGCTTTGGAGCAACTTTTATCATCCGAAATATCAGTAACTGTCAAAGAGAAGGACTACTTGGGCTACCCATGCTTTTGCTACTTCTGCAATGATATATCCTCACGGAACACACAGTTGAGCGATGACATTTTTATGCCCCTAAAGAAATCGACGTCGTCAACCACATCATTGCGACTACCTGCGTGTCCCCTTTGAAACGTACAGGCGCAGTGAGAAGTCGGGACAGGCCTGCTTACATCGAAAGAAAACAAAGTGTGGTGCAGAAACGGTAGCGGAAAATGTTCGCAACAAGATACGCCGGGCGTACAACCAATGTGATGCATCGGGAAATTCAGCCGAAGGAAAGTGTTCCTTCTGCAAGCAGTGACCGAAAGCTTTCGGCAAGCCTATGCAGCATCGCCGACACCCTGGGAACTTTATCAACTTCTCACTCTCCTGCCATCAACACTAGCTATACATGAGATTAGGAAGCTTATTCCTGAAGCATCGATGTATCAAATCAACAAGTCCAGGAAATTGAAAGAAAATCACGGTGTGTGGTACCGACCGGATCCTTTCACCATGCACAAGGTGAGCCCTGAGTGCGTATCTGCGGCGCGTGAGTACTACACGAAGGACGAGATGGAGTGCTCGAGACAAAACCCTAACAGAAAGGATGTCCTGTCGGTTACGATCGATGGAGAGAAAGTATTAGTAACAAAGCGTTTCTTGACAAGATCTATTAGAGAGGCATTCCGCATATACAAAGACGACCATCCTGATTCTGGCATAGACCTATCAAAATTCTACACCTTGCGACCGCGCTGGGTAAAATGTTATCCCCAGCATGATGTGTGCGTTTGTGTCATTTGTGCCAACTATAAACTTTGCCTTGGCGCTCTTGAGAACATTACTGGCCACAGAATCGATTCTAATGACCTTCACGGAGTATTCGTTTGCATTCCATCATCAGCACAGTGCCTTTTAGGCGAATTCAGTCAGTGTCTAAAAGTCGGGTCCCTCACGGTGGAGGAACTCAATATCCCAGAAGACGAAGAAATACTGCTGGCGACGTACTTTTGATATAAACTGATACTTTGATATATGCTGATACTTTTTGAATCATCTTCCCCACTTAACACACATTGGTCTATAAGCCGTTTTCAAGACATCTTGACAAGATAAGCAAGATGTCTTGAAAATCATTTTAAACGTTTACAAGACGTCTTCGAGACGTCTTGGCAAGATATTAAGAACTTCAAGACATCTTACCAAGATTTTGTCGGACGTCTTAAAACGTCTTGTAGCCGTCTCTAAGACCGTCTAATACACCGCAAAATTTGGGATATCAGACGTTTTACAAGATGTCTGGTAGACGTCTTAAAGACGGCTAGAAGACGTCTTGCAAGACATCTTGGGAACGTTTCGAAAAAGGCTACAAAACGTTCTGCTGGACGTTTTGAGGATGTCTTGAAAACTTTTTAAAATGCTTTAAACATCTACTGCCCAACTAAGGCATGACCTTTTCTAGCCGCTCGTATTTAGCTAATTAAGCCCTAAATTGTTTTACAGTATTTACAAAAGATAGTGAGCGCAAATATACTTTGTCTAAAGTGCAGAGGACGTGAAATATGAACACGATGTAGGTTATTTCGACACAGAATGTATTCCATAACGTTACCAAGTCTTCACTTTGTGGAAAAAAAGTGAAACAAATAAGCAATAAACATGGTGACTGTGAATATATACATACTATATAAAGTACAATGGACTTGGCCTCTCTAAACTTTAGTTCAACACCTAATCTATGGTGAGCTAGGGGAAGCACTAGCACATTTTAAACAGTCTCTAGAAGCTAAAATTACGTCATATTACAATCCAGATGGTCTGTCTCCTTCCGATGTCAACTATCCAACGAAATGTTGCTTAGCTTCAGTGATCTTGCTAGAAACGGCATACACTGCCCATTATGGTCCGGGAAGACCTAATATCATTTTACTTACCTTGTCAGCACTGATCTAGTTTGCAGATGGAATAATATCAAATACTCCTGCAACGCTATTACAGAAGTTTTCCTTGCATGGATGTGTGGCACGCACAAGAATTTAGATACACAAAACACCCTTCCATTATAGCAATAATTATAAAGCAATTGAGTATCTCCCTGTTATCTGCTACATAGAGAAATCAATGAGGATGTTCGTATTCCTTGCAATATTGAAAAAAGGTTGGCTTTACCGACAGCACCAATCCCTATGGCCCATTTCTTACAACCCACCTAGTAACACTGAAATGTTGGCAAATCCACAAAAGCATAAACACGTGTCAAAGCCACATACGCTTAACATAAATCATGATTGTTCACACAAACGAAGCGATAAAGTGGTCAAAGATTTCAAAGAATTTTTAATAAATCAGTAAAACGCCACTACATAAGCAAAATGTTTCTAATGCACCTCCTAGAGTTTTGCATTGTGGCTGTCTGTTATAACAAATTGGTCACTCCACGATTCAGGGAACTGGCTTAGACATTTCCACAGGCTGATGCACCCACAGAAAATTCAGCGTGTTCCAATGATGCTTGACCTCAGATTTCGCACCTGCAATTAGAAGGTAAGAAAAAAGATTAACAAATATGTTACAGTGAAACTTCGTTATAACGAAACGGGATATAACAAATTATTGTATACAACAAAATGACATTCCCGCGGAAATCCCCGAAGATATCCATGTTTTGATAACCTCGTTTCAACGAAGTAAAATTATCGTGCCGATAGATACACCAAACTTCAGTTTTCTCCGAAAAAAGAAATGCCCGACCCTTGCAGGCTTGCTTCTGCTTTCCGCAGGGTAGAGCACACATTCGTTGCTGATGTTTAAAACATTTACGTATTTGCGTTGAATCCATCGTCGAACACTGGTCCTTGGCCGCGATTTTGTAGCGAGGCATTATGACTTATTCTACTCTAGTCTTATCATCCACCGCTCACGGCCGGCGGATCCCGTTGATAACGCGAGCGGACCGTCGCTCCGACCACTGACAAAGCGTGATAAGCGCGAAAAGGCATTATTACCGGAAAGGCATCGCTACAAAATACCGGCCCTTGTCACCACTACGCGTAGTTGCGCATAAGCAGACTCTAGATCGCCATCGCAATTCCTCTCACTGCGGCACCGCGCAGGCTATTTAGTGCAGCTATATAGCCGTGGCCTCGGAGATTGCGCCGGTGCAATTTCAGAGGCCACGCCTCCGTGTGTGTAGCACGTGCTGCTTGCACACAACGAATGTTGTTGGTGTTGCAGCGTGCAACCTATTCAACCGCGTCGCCGTTTCGCCGGTTTCGCGATGCTAGAGACGACCCGACTAAAAGCGGTAACGAAAGATCCTCACATTGAAACAGAAGGCAGCTATCGTAAAGGCAATCGTGTCAGATGCTAAGAAGTGGTGTGTTAAAGACGCCGAAGTTTCTTTTGCTGTTTTATTAGAAGGTCAGCGAGCACGTGGCCATGTAGTGGTTCTGCTGGCCGAAAAGCCGTCTTCTTCTATACAAGTTGAAATTTGTGCGGGACATCGCGCACATATTGCAGTGAACGGCAGTAATGAATATAATGACGTAATTTTGGCTCCCCCTTCAACTTCGCTATAAAAAGATTTTATTGCATATGACTGATAACAGTTCCCAGTCATTTATACCGTAGCCTTGTTTGCAAACAGTAACTCTTAGAAATCCGACCTAGGTATCTTTCGTATGCAGATGCAATAATGCCATCGCTGCGATTCGGCCTTATCTGTAACCACGGTAGCAAGCCCCCGAGATACTACCGTGAAATTCGGATTCTTAGCGATAACGACAGCCTTGTCCAAGAAGGCCAGCGCCATGGTTGGAGGCTGCCACGTCCTCCGCAACTACGTCGCAAGCGACATGTTTCGTTTTCACATCATACACATGCTGCAAGCCCTTTTTTCGGAATTGCTTCTTTTGTTGATTTTCAATTCTTGTTGATTTTCAATTCTTGTCTCTGTTGATTTAAACGTAGTAGCAGTTTGCGTCGAAAAACAATTATACACTGTGTCCTTCACATGTACCAGTTCATGAAGCAACGTGCAGGCAGGAACATATATGCGCCGCGCGTCATAGGTTTTCAGAACACGCGACAAGGCCTCCTCTTGGGGACATGTTGAATGGCAGCGTCGACTCAAGGACGCGTGACCAAGCGAGGTCACTGGTCAACTTGAACGATGTTCTACGCAACGAATGAAACACTTCCGGGTAACCACACTCAGAATGTTCGCGACATAATTTTAGCCAGGCGCGTAGCCCGGATATTTTTTTCGGGGGGGGGGGGGGGGGGAGCTAAAGCACCGCGATCGGCCTGACTGCGGTGCTTCGTTCTTTTAAGCTCCCAGGCGTCGGAGAACCGTTGAGACGCGAATGCCCATAATAGCCGCACGTTCGAAGGATACGCGCCTTTGTTAATAGACGACGTGTCAGGCACAAAAGGGAGCAGGGCGCCGGCCGTTAAAAAAAAAGACAAAATTTGGAGAGGGGGGGGGGGGCGGAAGCCTGGTCACCCACCCCCACCTGATACGCCACTGCCCTGAGCGTCCTGATTTAGATTTGCCGGGATCGCTGAAAATTTTTTGCTTTAATCCTGGCCACCAGATTTCTGACAATGACTTGCACAGATTACGTCCGAGTCAGCATAACCTGAAATGTTCATTCGTTCCATGAAATATCGTTCAGGCCTGCCACATTGCCGGCCACGCACCCTCGAGCTCGCATGACCCTCGCCTATGTCCCTCGAGTCAGCAAGTCCATCGCAATTGTTCTGAAACCCTATGAAGTCAATGTCCCACGTTTAGGCCCACTAGTTGCAGCATGAAAAAGCAGATGTGAAGATATGTTCCAAGCATTGTATACAGAACAGCCTGCGCGAATCGCGACTATATTTACATCAGCGAAAGTCATTGTGAAAGCGCTTAAGCAACAAATCTATGTCAAAGAGATGAAATTCGAAATGAATCAGAAGCGAAGAAACAATGTCGTTTCCATTAACCTTGCGGAGCACGTGGGAGGCTGAATATGCCACTGACGAGACAAGGCTTCTATCATTGCCAAGGAAACTGGATTTGAAGGAAGTATCTCGAATCCCTTGCTATCCAGACTACAGAAAACTACAGAAAAAAACGCTGTATCGCAACGATGGCAATATCCCGCCTGCATACGTAGCATGCCGTCGTTTCGAGCACTTCGTGTTGTGAACAAGGCTTCCGTGCGTCCAATTCTTATAAACACTTTTTAATTGGCGTCTTTTGTTTCTTTTTCTTCTTGTAACATGAACTCCAGAACCAAGAAAAAGCATAAGCCAGATGCAGCATTGAATTTGAATTTATTATCCTAGCTGTTGCAAAGTATATAGAAGTCAATGTGAGCAAAAAAACTGAAGACGGCAAAATTCTACGTATTACTCATTCTTGTGGTTTTTCAGAATCAGAATTTTATTATTAAAGGTTGGGACATGTTACAAGTATTTAGTATACAGAAGGAGGTCCCATAGTCAAATACTGTATCGGGACCTCCTGTACAAGAGCAATTATGATAGTCAACATCTTAAAGCAACAGTAGCAAACAATAAAGTAGTACACAAGTAAAAAAGAAAAGAGGGTTTACAGAACAAAATACTCAGTAGATTGTAAAGAATAACAAGGTTTAGCATATCTCATGGGAACAAGAACAATTGAAAAAATATTAATAACCGTTTTATTTGCTTCGTTACAAGAATAAAGAAATAAAAAGGACGGATGAAAAAAAAAGATATATCAAATAAACGCGACACAAAAAATCTTCTCGTTAGTCTTTCAACAATACATGCATTTTTAGTTCTCCATTAAATTTCTGTAAATGTCTTGAGTTTTTCATTATAAGTGGAAGAGTGTTCCATATTAATATGGAGGTGAATTCTACGGTCTGTTTACCGTAGTTAGTGCGGGCTCTTGGTATAAGAAAATTGTTGTTCAAGGCGAATCTGGTAGTACTGTAAGTCATCAGGTTAGATGGTCAAAATGTAATCAGTGGTAGCTCGTTATTCAGAAATCTGTAGAAAAAAATACCAAGGTTGTATTTAGTGAGTTCAGAGATGGCAAGAATGTTATTCTCATGCAGTAGAGTATTGGCATTAGAAAAACGTGAACTGCAATAATAATTATTATGGCTTGATTCTGAACTATCTGTAGAGATACAATGGGAGTATTATAGGTGTTTCCCCAGCATAATATACCATAAGTAATATGAGAGTGGACAAAAGAATGATAAAGTGAGAGTAATGTGGTACGCGTGAAGTAAGGGCGTGTTTTAATTAAGATGCGTATACCGTAAGCTATTTTCTTTTTTATGTGAGCTATATAATTTAGATATTTCAGATTACAATCAAGTAGAATGCCGAGGAAAGATGAACATCAGATTGGAGGAAGACAGTGGGGACCAAAAGTGACAGGCGGAATGGATGTTAAGGATCGCTGATGAGAAGAAAATACAACAAATTCAGTTTTAGTTGCATTATAGATAACATGTTCACATTGCACCACCTTAGAATATTTTCTAAATCAGTATTTCGTTTAGTAACGAGAGAGGAGATATCTTTATGAAAGGTGAATATGGTGGTATCATCAGCGTATAGAATGCATTTTGTGAAAGAGAGACAATTAGGTAGATCATTAATATAAATAAAAAATAGAAGTGGCCCCAGGATAGAGCCCTGGGGCACACCAATGTTAGTAGTTCGCTGACGAGAATACACATTGGAAATAGAAACAACTTGAACTCTGTTATATAAGTAGCTTTTTAGTAGCGCAGGGCCGCAAATGCCAATTGCCTCGAGCTTAGCGAATAGGATATTATGATTTATGCTGTCAAATGCTTGCGTTAGATCGATAAAAACTGAGGCCACAAGAAATCCTTCATCGATAAACTTTTTTAGTTGGTCAGTGAGATGGATGAGTGCCAGCTCTGTGGAATATCCAGGACGAAAACCAAACTGGCATGAAGAGAGGATATTAAATTTAGAAAGGTATTTCGTTAGCCGTATTTCAATTAGTTTCTCAATGACTTTCCCAAAGAATGGTAGAATACAAATGGGTCTGTAGTTAAGTAGTAATGAGCTATCGCCTTTCTTTAGAACTGGGATGACTTTGCCACGCTTAAGTTCACAAGGAAATAAACCAGTCTTGAATAATAAATTAACAATGAATGAAAGTACATCTGAGATTAAGGGCGTAATTAATTTAATGTTGGCAGGGTGCACCTCATCAATTCCAGCACTTGTTATTTTTAGATTATTTACAACAGAAGCTATTTCTTCTGGCGTTGTAGGAAATAAAAAGAATGAATGAGGAAGACGGTTCATCTGGACGATCTGTGTGGGAGGAGGTAGATTGCTATGAAAGAAAAAAAAAAACTGCTGAAAGCCTCAGCTATATCAGGAGCTATATCAGGTGGCGGATTTGTGCTCTACTCCATCACTTAAAATTCTGGATAGCTGATCTAGTCTAGTGTTTCTTTTTAAAAAGGAGTTAACAACCTCCCAATTTTTTTAGTGTTATTTTCTGCCTGTAAAATTTTTTGCTCGAAATACAGTCGTTTAGCTGTTTTTAGTTTACAGTTAAGCGTGTTATAGAAGCTTTTATATCGGGCACGTAAGTTCATGTTAAACGGTTGCTTTTTAGTTTTCCTATATAAGTTATCCCTTTTGCGCAATGCTGCTAATAAGTGCTGCGATATCCATGGATTGTGAGGAAATGCCACGGTTTTTTTGCATTTCTTCTTGGAAGTGAACTGTCGTAAGTATGATATAATTAGTTAAAAAAAATGTGGAGAAGGCTTTCTGCGGGTCGTTTAGGGATTTGATTTCAGACCAATTAGTATTAGCAACAGCAGTTATGAAGCCATCTTTGTCCAGAACAAGTTTAGTATCTGAAGGTGGGCAAGGTCGCACATTAGAATTGAAGCGTAGGAGTAGGGGGTAATGATCACTGATGTCGATTTGCAAAACTTTCGCCTCTGGTGAACAAAGCAAGTTAGAAAGCGCATGATCCATAAGTGTGCCAGTGCCATTCGAGACTTCGCGTGTGGGAACATCAATTAAGCAATCACATCCGTAGCTATGGAACAAACTAGTATAGTTAATAGAGATGGGTGATGTTTCATCGAGTAAATTAATATTTATATCACCCATTATAACAACATTTTTATTTTCTAGTGATACAATATGCAAAGTATGATCAAGATTGGTACAGAAATAGTTTACTTATGATGAGGGAGAACGGTAAATGCAGCCAAATATCAAATTCTTGTTGTCTTGAGCAAGAAAGCAGTTACCGAGTTCGATCCAAACAGATCCACAATTAGTAACGGTTAAGCATAGGTCATGTCTTCTTTGATAAGCAATATTAGAAGAAATATGCACCACCATGACTGCTAGTTAATCTATTGCAGTATTCCGATTTATAGTTAGGGAAGCAACACAGATTTTTGTCGTCGTCAGATAACCAAGTTTCAGTTGTGGCACTTAATGAAACTGAACTGGTTAGCTATGCAAGAAAATTATCGATGGCATCGAACTGTTTACGAAGACTCCTCACGTTAAAATGCATGATGGAATGAAATCCGTTTAAGAAAGAGTTTACTTGATCGGATTTCAGTGGAGAAGCCATAATTGTTATGCCAGATTGTAAAACATTCGGTTTTAGTCAATTCTGCCGAGGTTAGATTCGTCTCGAATGCGTAGAACTCTGCTGTTGGTAGTCTTTCTAGCCTTGATATGGCAGTTATCAGTCCAAAGGAACATCTGTTTTTTTTTTCTTTCTTTAGAGTTAGAGCTTTCGAAAAGAGAGCCTTGTCACATGGGGTTAGATGCTCGTTAACAAAGACGGGAACGTTGAACGAGCCACAGAATCCAATGTCACTTAGACAGAGTTTGGCTTTACGTGCTTTGCTAACAAAGTCGGCTTTATTAGCTCTCGAGCAGAAAGGAGCAATGATGTTTTTTTTGTCATTTGATCTGGTCGGTACGCGATGAACAATGTCCAGATCGCTAGGCGATACAGGGCAGCCAATTTTGTTTCCGAGGGTTTGCATGATTGTAACGCAGTCCTCTCCTTGCGAGCAGGGAATACCCTTTATCTCGACATTGCCAAGTCGAGAGTACTGTTCAAGCTCCTCAACTTTGCGAGTCAAAGAATGGTTCTGGGATTTCAGTTGTTTGTTTTCAACAATTAGGGTGGAATTTTGGCTGCGTAATTCCTCAACAAGTCCGTTCAAATTAGGACAGATACATTTGTCAAGAACCAAGTGAAGCAGCATAAAAAAAAATTCGGTCCAAACTATCAGTTAATGAGGACACAAAAATACATAAGCCGCACATACAGATCACACTTAGAATTTATTTATTTAAAGGCGCAAACGATAGGACATTACATCCGTGCGTTATTCTGAACGCCAACACCTTGTTCTGTTAATACTGAGGATGCAATGATGTATTCACCTTCTTCTGTCATCCTCACGTCAGTGGTAAGCTCAACATACTCAGCGGTTGGTTCAGCTTACCGGTAACAGCATACTCAATTAAACTGACAATTACACGACAAGCGCCATGGGCTAGTGATATCACTACTTCAAACCATTACGTTATTAGCACCTGGAATAGCATGTCAGGCGAATAGCCAGGCTAACATCTCCAGCATCTCATTAAAGAATGTTTCTCTCTCTCTATTTGACACAGAAAGCAGCTTAATAACGTAATGGTTTGAAGCATGTGATATGACTGTACCATTGCGCTTGCCCAAGTGCTATCTGCCACATGTAATGTTTTTTTTTAAATTTGGTTCAGTTAAAAAAAATAAAACCTTGTAGAATGAGAACATACGGTATGTTCTCATTCTACATGGTCCTTTTTATTTTAGCTGAACTAAATTTTAAGAACATGTGGCAGACAGCACAATTGCGCTGTCCAAATTGTTCTAAATTACTCGATGAGGTGGCCTATTACTTCTACGAAAAGTCAAAACGTTTAATTGAACAATTGACAGTTAAACTAATTATGTTTTTATTACCTCACTGCACATATTTTTATCTACGAATTGTAGCTAGTGATTATGCCGGGCATATTGACTTGGAACAAATTCTGAGGATGGCAACGGTTTCGAAATATGCGGTATCAAACTTGCAGTAAAAATGCAGTTTTTGAACTTAATTTTTAAGAAAACGCTGTTTCATACATTGAAGCACACACTAAATGGAACGTCAATGCATTTCGGTGGACACATTCAAAATTCATCGAAACAAGCGTAGTCGTCAAATCTCGTTCTAAGTCCATGGCATACCCACTAGCTACAATTCGTAGATTAAAATAAGTGCTGCAAAGTAGTTAGTGTTTATTAGCGCAATTAAGTAAGTTATTCGAAAAGCATATTGGTTTCTCGTAACGTAATGACCGCCGTATCGAGTAATTTTGATCAAGGTTTATAATTGTGCTATCTGCCACAGGCAATTTTTTAAAAATTGGTGCCGCTAAAAAAAGACACCATGTATATGGACACATAATCCGCTCTGGAACAATAACGCGGCCTGACTTGTAAACTATATTTCCGCATGTCTATGGAACAAGAGAAATAAGAAATGACCTTTTCAGCGTTGCAGATAATTAGTCTTGCGATAACAAAGGCCAATCGTTATGTGGATCACAGAAAACCACTCGTTCTGTTTACCAGCGCTTCAGCTTGCTGATAGAACGCTGCAAGTGTGATTTTGCTCAACGCTTGACGCTACGCGCGAGTAGGTACACATATCTCAGTTTATTTAATTATCCAGGTACCTCACGGGTTCCCACTGGAACATAAAATGAACAAGCATTTACCATATGCCGCTCTACCATTGCCGCTACCGTATCCACCAGCTACTGCTTGGTTTGCTTGCATTGCCTAAAGCACGCCACGCGTACAACTGGCGCAGCTTAGCGAGCATGCGCCAACCAGACCGTCGCGGCAACGGTATAAAGTGATATATAGCGCTATGCTAAACGTTCGTAACAACCCTAAAATTTCCCTTCCCTTCCAGAGAAGTGTGTTGGGGGAAATCGCTACCAGCGATCCCATAAAGCTCTGATAACATAACGGGTAAACTAGAAACAAAGCAACAATTCACAACAGCGTGACCCGCCGCGGTGGCTCAGTCGGCTAAGGCGTTGCGCTGCTGAGCACGACATCGCGGGATCAAATCCCGGCCGCGGCGGCTGCAATTTCAATGGAGGCGATATGCAAAAACGCCCATGTGCTTGCGTAGTATTGCACGTTAAGGAACCCCAGGTGGTCAAAATTAATCCGGAGCCCTCCACTACGGCGTGCCTCATAATCAGAAGTGGAATTGGCTTGTAAAACCCCCGAAAGAAGAACACAACAGCGTGGAAAGGCGTAGATGTCCTGGCGATATTTCTTTAACCAGAGAAACAAACAAGGAAAGAAGATATGGGGCGTGCTGTAGGTGCGCAAATCCCGCCTGCGGCGGCCGCATTAGAATGGGGGCGAAATGCAAAAATGGGGGCGAAATGCAGAGAGCCACAGGTGGTAAAAACTCATCCGAAGTCCCCTACTAAGGCGTATCGCGCTTCCGGCACGTAAAGCCCCAGATTTTCATTAATTTTAATTACGAGTTCACCTAACGTTTCGTTTTCAGCCCGCGAGATTTAGCATATTCAGATTATGACTTGCGGTACGAACGCCGATGCGAATTAATTTAAGCCGTCCACAATGTCTGGGTTAAATTGATAGCGCGAAAGAAAATTATGCGCAAGCGGCTTGTTCCCGAGTCTGCATCCATGAGCAGGCACCCACAAAGATCGCAATATTTTAGAAGTGCCAAACAGCAATCGCCAATCAATAGATTCGAAGCGTGAGTGACTGTAGCTCGACCGAATGCGCAGTACACAGTTACATCACCGTCACTAAACGCAAATGAAAAGAATAAAACAGGTGGGTCCCACGCAAGCAGTACAATAATAGTTCAAACGTAACACTTTGCAAGCAAGAGCAGTAGCACGCAACAGCAAACGCGCGATCTTACGCGAGAACAATGGGGATCAAGATTCGAGGCGGGAATATTTTTGAACGGCACTACCGCGCCAGCGAGGAATTGAATAACAGTAAACATGCCAAACAAATTATGTCGGCTACGCAAGTTTGTGTGATCGCGTTCGTGATCGCCAACAATGCGGGAATGGTGGGCCACTGGAAGAGCAAGCAGCGTCGTTCTGTATCGCCAAACGAGCGACACTAGTTGAAGCCCTAAAGTTTCGGCATTCGTACAGCAGCAGCTGTGATAAGCCTCTCATGAGTAAAAAACTCTCCTTAACGTTAAAAAATTATGGGGTTTTACGCGCCAAAACCACGATCTGCATTATGAGGCATGCCAAAGTGAGGGATTACGGAATAATTTGGACCACCTGGGATTCCATAGCGTGCACCTAAATCTAAGTACACGGGTGTTTTAGCATTTCGATCGCCCCCACAGGGACACTAACTGTCCCGAACACATTCCACGGACCATGGATGACTGCAATATAATTAGGAATTAAATTTGTTAGTGGAGCGCTTTATCTCGCACGTTGTCGGGATCATCGAGAAAAACATGAAAACGTGTCATGAAATATTTATTCACAATGTGGAAAAAGCAAGCATTATTTTATCTGTGACAAACAAGTATCAACGTCTAATTTAAGACGGCGCCGGCAAGCTCACAGCATACTTTTCGAGCGCGTCGCACAAACGTGACTTGACCATACAAAGGGCATTTGGGGGTAACAATTCTGAGAAATAAGGCACATTCGTGCGGTACTCACTTTTTTTTTGTCCGTATCGACGAGGCAGGATCCGCTTTCCGAATCTAAGAAGCGACGCCGCGTACTCCGAGGGTCCGCAGGGGTCCTTGGTTAACGCATCGAAGACGCAAAATGGAGAGCGCGCTCTGCCAGTTTTCAAAGCCGAAAACAAAGACGGGAACCGACTTGCCCGAGCAACCGGTGCCGCTTCCCGCCGTGAAAGATGTGAAAGGGGGAAAGATTGCAAGGGCAGGTAGGGAGAGAGAACGGCAAAGGGAGGTTGAGCTCACGCGACCAACCCAACGACCTTTCTCATGGCTTTCGTCACGTGATAGTTGGAGGCGTCGAGAGAGAGTTGTTGAGAAGAGGAAGAGGCGCTATGCAGCCAGGGCTGCCGGGCATGGGGGGAAATAGAAAATTGCAATGTCATCCTCCTTCCATGTATGCCAGTCGCGGCGCCGTTAGCCTTTCGTTAGCACGGAGAAAGGAAACTCCGGAAACGCGCTCGAGTAGAGCGCCCGCACTAAAATGCGCAATGCTTGCAGTGTTAGCTCCGGATACTTAGCAATGGTGAAATCGACATTCTCGGCAATCGCTACACCAATTTCGATGACGTTTTTTACATTTAAAATGAAATGTAAAATCAAGTATTGGAAGCAGATGTTGATTTAATGTCGGTGCTGTCTTTCGAAAGAGTCTCGAAAATTGGAAAGTATAAAGTTTACAACTCTGCGACATAGCAATACTAAACGATATCGAAATGTTGTAATGGGCACCTAATAACACGTCCAAAGCAGTTAAAATAGATTCAGTATACGCGGCTCAGAAAGATACCGCTATTTATCGAGTGTGATTTGTTTTTGCAAAGCCCTTGTAAACGTCGTGATAAGTGCACGTGTACTGCAAACTTACTTCTAAAGCAAATTTGCCCGCCTTAAGCGCTCCAATCTAGGTAGACGCTGGCATAATACCCCCCCGCCATGCATCGGCTGTATATGGCTGTACTGAGCTGCTGACCAACCGTGCTCAGTCCTGGTCACGGTGTTAGAAGTATATTGGTCCTGGTGACTGCAATATCCGTTTTGGTGCAGTGTTACGAGTTCGCTAAGGTCGCGCTTCTATTGTGAACAGTACAGAAGTGTTCGCCGCCGAGTTACTCATGTCATGCTGGCGGTATCGTTGCTGTAGCCTCTTTTGTGCACTCCGCCACTGTTGTCGGTGGATTTCTCACAAGGCCGGCGAACAGTTGTTCTTTCACTCCCCGCAAGAGATACCGCAGCTTTCTTTCCTCTGGCATGTCGGGATATGCCCCACGGAAAAGAGGGGCCATGTCTTCTGAGAACATATCACCGCTCTCATTGGGTTTTTGAATGCGGATTTCAAGAAGCCGCTGCGCATTTTCCCTCCTGCCGATGCTTGTAAAAGTATCCAGCAGCTCTGTGCGGAAGTCGTCCCAGGTGGCAAAGCTTCTCTCCCGGTTGATGTACCACGTACGAGCATTGTCCTTCAGATAGAAATAGACACTCGAGAGTTTGTCCGCCGAGTTGGTCTTATGGTTGTACTTGGCGACGCGCTCGAACTGGCCTAGCCAAACTTGGACGTCTTCAAAGGCATTACCCTGAAAGCTCTCCGGAACCATAGGATTCTGCAGTGTTACTTGCGATGGAGCCGAGGTGGCAATGGTAGTTGCAGGAAGCACGCGATTTCTTCTTGCAGGGGACAGGACTCGGGCGGTAGGTCCAGCAGGCGGCGACTGAACCGGTGGACCGGTGATTCGATGCGCATTGGTGATTCCGGGCTCGATCGTTGGCTCCGCGAAGTGGTGCCAAGCATGAAGGATGGAGACTACCCAGCACCTCCACCAGTGTAACGACGTGGGATCGACGAGGACGCGGAGCAGCACCAACGAATATACTTTATCAATCGTCGGAAAAACCAACAGCGTCTTCTTCGACCTAAAAACCCCCGCTTCTTCAACCTCGGCACATATCCGCGGCAGTATAGTTGTTCCAATATGATTAATAAAAAGTCGGGCCCCTCGGTTCCCTTTCTTCTCGTTCATTACATAACGAGGGCTTGAATCAGGCAACATTGATGCCTTCAGGTAGCATATGTGGGTCTACTGACCAGTTGCCTTCACCCAAAATATATCACGTACTGATGACGCCTGCGGCAGAAAGGATGTTCCACATCCGCCGCCTAGGTTTGTGCGTGGTGGCGCTGGCTAACACTCCCAGGTTTAGTTCTAGTTGTAAAATAAATACCCCAGAAAGTGGACGCGAAAAAAAATTAAATTAAATTATGGGGTTTTACGTGCCAAAACCAGTTCTGATTATGAGGCACGCCGTAGTGGGGGACTCCGGAAATTTGGACCACCTGGGGTTCTTTAACGTGCACCTAAATCTAAGTACACGGGTGTTTTCGCATTTTGCCCCCATCGAAATGCGGCCGCTGTGGCCGGGATTCGATCCCGCGACCTCGTGCTCAGCAGCCCAACGCCATAGCCACTGAGCAACCACGGCGGGTAAAGTGGACGCGAGAACGGCGCCGCGGTAGCTCAATGGTAAGAGCACCGCACGCGTAATGCGAAGACGTGGGATCGTTCCCCACCGGCGGCCAGTTGTTTTTTCATCCATTTTCATTTTCTATTAATTTATCATTTCGTTAATTCATTTAGTAAGTACAAGTAATTTGCCCTATGTTGTCCTTGGTGTCATTGTTGGCTTCTTATGATTAATAAAAAGTCGGGCCTCTCGGTTCCCTTTCTTCTCGTTCATTACATAACGAGGGCTCGAATCCGGCAACATTGATGCCTTCAGGTAGCATATGTGGGTTTACTGACCAGTTGCCTTCACCCAAAAAAAGATCACGTGCTCATGACGCCTGCGGCAGAAAGGATGTTCCACATCCGCCGCCTAGGTTTGTGCGTGGTGGTGCTGGCTAACACTCCCAGGTTTAGTTCTAGTTGTAAAATAAATACCCCAGAAAGTGGATGGGAAAACGGCGCCGTGGTAGCTCAATGGTAAGCGCATCGCACGCATAATGCGAAGACGTGGGATCGTTCCCCACCTGCGGCGAGTTGTTTTTTTCATCCATTTTCATTTTAACGCGATAGCGTTTAGGGCCCCGTGTCGCAGAAAATCGGACGTCGGCAACCGGCGTGTGATCGCGGGTGGCGGAGAAAATCATCCAACCACATCGACCACGCAGGCCCTCCACGTGGGGAAGGTTTTGGTGAACAAAAATTGAATTTCTCACAGTGAAATCCGTCAGAAAAGTGGTAAAGGACGACTTTACCATTCGGCGTCGGATTTGCCGTCGGATTGTTTACCAATCGGCGTCGGATTGTAATTTGAATGTACGAGAAAACCTAATTCTGCTACGAGGAAACTAAAACACAATCTCCTTTTCCAGCATTTCTACCAGACCTGCGCGCGTCGGGGAATAGCAAACAAATAATAAAAAAATAAAATAAAAAAGGTGTTAGGGCTTTCAGGTTTTAATATAAGACCACTTATACTGCCCCTGGAAAAACGTCTTTCCAACAATGCATTTCAGTTTAAAAGTGAAGCCGACTTTTAGGGGATCGGTGTAAGCTTGGTCTTTGTAAGCTGGCTTTCCCACGTTCAGTGGTGCAGTGAATGAATCCTACTTGCCGTATGCGAACGATGCTATGCGAGCGGGTCCCGATAACGCTATCGCGTTCTACTCTTAAAGGCGAAGCTTAAAGGGATACGGACACAAAATCTTAAAATTTTACGAAAATGCTGAAAGTAAATCCTCAGTGTGTGATATTATACCGAAAAGAAGTAGTCACTTAGCTCATTTTTTAGCCGATGGCTTTATTTTTGGCGTTTTTGTGAGCGCGTGCCTCGCCGCCCGACCCGCGATAGTTGGAAGGCGTGGCGTCACGACACCCTCGTCGGATAGCCAGCCGGCCGACCGCGGTCATTCGAAGCGCGCCGACGCCACCATCGCGAGCATGGATTCGAGTTCCTGGTGCTTCTACCAGCGATGAGTACACGTCTGAACACGAGGACCATTCCAACTTGGCAAGAAATATTACCGCTTACGGTTACGAGCCTTCCGCGTCAAGCGATGAAGAAGGGCAGGCGGCCGTGGAAGTGCCGGTCTGGTTTTCGCGAACCGTAGCACGAAGATTTCGCTCTGCAGCAGAAACTTGTGCAAGAATTATTTGTCATTTCCTCTGTAAACTTGCTTTTGCAAGAGCGCACGCAGACGAAGCAGCTGCGGGGTACTTCAGCACCGCATGGATGACTGAATCCAGGTTTATGCCGTCGGCGTGAGCAACTGATGTGAGGTATCAGTACCTCCGAGGTACTGATACCGCTGATTCGCTAAGCGGGGACGCTTAGGTTGGCGCTCTTGGTCGGCGCCTTTGGGCCGGCTGCGAATGGCGATGACAATAAAGTTGAGCGGCGGTCCAATCCTTCCGATTCTTCCTGTATCAGCTTACATAACCGCGGCTAGGTTCAGGAGACTGGCAGTCATGCAAGACTCCTGGAACCTGCCATTAATAAATGTAACTGTTTATCGACACCTCCTATTTCCTTGGAACACAAAATTCTGCCATAATAGAAAACTTGAGGTCCTCTTTACCAAATTAAGATGCGGCATTCCTACATTAAACTTTTATCTGCATCTATCTGGTCTGGCTCCCCCTTGTGCTCATACTGTGGTGAAGACGAAACAATAGAACACTTCCTCCTGTCATGCCGCCGCTTTTCCTCATTAAGAAAACACGCTTTAGAAGAAAAAATTCACAGTGCTGGATCGAATATTACGATACCCAATATTCTATATCTTTTGGTGCCTCTTCTCTCGGACATTGTCATAGGGATGTTGGTGCAGCTGTTGTGGGGTTTATAATTGAATCAGGACGATTTCCTTGTTAAATTCTTAAATTTTATGTGAATAAATTCCTTTAGTCGTTCAAATTTTTTCAAAAGTGATCCTTATTAGGGTACGGCCACGCTAGCGGCAAAAAACGCGCGCGTCATGTCGCGAGCGGCAAGTTGCCGCGCGTCAGCGTTTTGCCGCGAGGCCATCGTGGCAAGCGCGTCTCGCCGCGCGGCAGCGCGATAAGATCTCGCGCGCTCTCGGAACGCTGAATCACCGTGAGCAGAAAGGGTACGATCGGACAGTGTCACAAATCCCTCCATGGAACCGCGAGAGACGACGATCGTCGATTGAAAAGCCGGCCCGGAGCGGCGGCGAAGCTCCACCGGACGGCACCAGCTTGAAAAAAAAAGTAAATTACAAGCATGTCACATTTGCAAGCACGTAACAGCATGTTACAGCATGAGTCATTTTGGTATTAGACATAGGTATATTGCGTGTAGAGACGAAACGTGCGAAAGCGGTGAATGGGCGGCATTAC
This sequence comes from Dermacentor silvarum, assembly GCF_013339745.2. NCBI lineage: Eukaryota > Metazoa > Arthropoda > Arachnida > Ixodida > Ixodidae > Dermacentor > Dermacentor silvarum. The sequence continues at coordinate 370,142,438 of NC_051154.1, read as the reverse complement.
AAACAAAGCAATTCGCTTTTACATACATGGCGTAGAAAATACCCGACTCATCCCAAACATATATGAAAACATCTGATTTCAAGCGTTTCCCCAATTTCCGGGCATTATTTCCTGCACTTTGGCAGCACAAATACACTGGCGACTTCGCGTTTCCAAAACTTGGCCTCGGGCGACGCGACGGTACGCTACATACATAGAGACGAACGCAACAGGCACTCAAGACAAATGCGTGGGTGCAATGCCCTTTTTCAGTCCTTTAGAAGACGGAATTTTCGAATTACAAGTTTCTGATATGTTCGTCGGCGTTATCTTTCGCGTGTTCTGCCGGCGTCAGCAGCACACCCCATGTTATCACTCTTGGCAATCGCCCATCGCGTTTTCAACAGGCGTGAGTACCGAAAGAAGGTATATGTTGTTGCGGAGCCACAAAAAACGTCACAGACTTGTCCCTCTAAGATTCATTACACGCCAAACTAACTTTATCACCATGGCCGAGCTGCTTATCGCTAACTGCGTCACAGCGCGCTGTGCGGCCAGCGTGCCTCAAAAGTACCCCAGAAAGTAACGAAATTACTTTTCAGTATGTCTGGCGTCAGAGAAAGCGGCACAAACTTCTCCTAGCAAGATGCACTAGACTACACACCACGGCTGAGTTTTCGCCTAACTGCGACACGGCGCCCTGTGCGGCCAGTGTGGCTCAAAAACCGAAATAAGTTACAATAGTCCCCATAGGAAGCATCGGAAACATGTCTCAGCACGATTCACTAACTCAAATTAACTGCGCCAGGATGGCCGAGCTGTTTTTCGCTAACTGCGTCTTAAGTCTCGGTCCCGTGCCGTAAGCCTAATTGCGTAGTAGACTGTGGAACAAGATTTCTCACCTTGCCGTAGTCCAATAGTGCAGTGGTGTCTTGTCCCAGTGCAGAAGGAACGCCAGAATACACCGAGAGCCCAATAAACCAGGTTACATTTAAAAAAGAAAAAAAGAAGGAGATAGACGGGTCGCCGCGCGCGAGCGCTCAAACGCGCTAGCAGCCATCCTCGCTGGCTTCGGGGGACTGTCTGGCGGATGACGCATGTACTGGCGCGTCATTGACCTGTGGCTAGGTAAGGCAAGGAACATAAGTCGCAAAGCTTGAGTTCATTTATACGCAAAACGTTTTAGTTTTCGCGGCAAAGAATTAAAAAATAAATCAATGCCTGTTAACTTAAGTTCACTTTCTTTTTTTTTTTCGATGCTCGCGGCAGCTAACGTTCGGTGTCAAAAGTATAGCATGACGTATGGTGACGTGTTTCCTGTTGCCAGTTTTTGCCGAGTCTGGTTGCCATGGCTACGTGACGTCACCGTCATCGCTCTTCATTGGTTCTTCATCTCGCGCCACGCGGCATTTGCCGCAGAAATGGGTCTCGAAACCATTTCTCGCGGCACGCCGCAAAACCCCCGATTCCTACCGCTTTTGCCGCGCGCGGCATGACGCGTTGCCGCGCGTTCATGACGCGCGTTTTTGGCCGCGTGTTTCTTCCGCTAGCGTGGCCGTACCCTTAGACTCCTATAATAGTTTTCCTTCAATCACCGGATTCTTGGCCAATCCCCCATAGTGAGTACGAGCCACTCTCGAAGGCAAGCAAGCAAGCGTGCTAACGGTGCCAGCACCGCACGCGCTAGTCTGTTCTGAAAACGGGTACGGCCACGCTAGCGGCAAAAACACGCGTTTTTGCCGCTAGGGTGGCCGTACCATTACTCTGGCACTCCGCTGCGACCCCTCGGTTCCCGACAGTGGTGACTCCGGCCTAAGAGATGACGGACCCCAGCAACCTCCCGCACTCAGGTAACCTTCCGCTTGACGCTACCTCGCGCCCACGGGACGTCGCAGCTCTACAGCTCCACCTGCCCACGTTCTGGCGCAAGAACCCGCAGGTTTGGTTCGCCCAGGTCGAAACCATCTTCGATCTGCACCACATCACCTCGGAGACTTCGCGGTTTCGCCACTTACTTTGCAACCTGTCTTCTGAGGTGGCTCAAGAAGTGGTGGACGTTATCGCTGCACCTTTGAGTGATGCCCCATACCAGCAACTGAAGCAGAGTATTTTAGAACGCACCACGGCGTCTGAGAGCTTGCGCCTCCAGCACCTGCTTACCTCCGAGGACCTTGGAGATCGCCGCCCTTCCCAGCTGCTCAACAGCATGCGACAGCTCCTGGCACAAGCAACGTCGACTCGAATGGTGCGCTGTTGAGGGAGTTCTTCCTGCAGCGCTTACCACAGTCCACCTGCCTTGTCTTGGCCGCTACAGAGGACTTGACCCTCGACTGCCTCGCCCAGCTCGATGATCTCGTCCACGACGCCATCAGAGAAGTCGCCGCCCTCTCTTCAACGTCACAGTCCTCAGTCATGGCCCGCTTAGAGTCCCGGATCGACCAGCTCGCCGTTTCCATCGACGCCCTTCGGACGTCCTCCCATAACCAGCGTGGCTCCGCCTCATGTCCCAGCCGCCGTCCCTCTTCCCCGACCAGTCGCCGTTCGCGCAGTCCTCGACGCTCGCCTATCTGTTGGTACCATCGCACTTTCCAGCACCGCGCCCGTCGGTGCAAGTCCCCATGCGAATGGTCGGGAAACACACCGCGAGATCACTGACGGCGGCATGTGACCTCGCCTTACAACCCGGCCGCCTTTTCATAGTCATGGATCACATTTGCGGCCTGCGGTTCCTTGTAGACACGGGTGCCGAAGTCAGTATACTGCCGTCCTCCAAGCGTGACCGCGTTTCTAAGTCACCTGGACCTACGATCCGCGCGGCAAACTCTATCCCCATCGCCACGTATGTTCTGCGGTCCCTCACTCTCGACCTTGGCCTGCGGCGCACATTCCGGTGCGTCTTCATCGTGGCCGACGTCCAACAGCCTATCCTCAGCTCCGACATCCTGACCCATTTCGACCTCGACGTCAGCATGCGCCGCCATCGCCTGATTGACAGCAAGACGCGCCTCTCGATCCCTGGCATTCTGTCGGCTGTCGCTCCCACTGGCATCCGCACGCTGATCCCAACATGCCCGTATGCTCGTATCCTCGAAGACTTCCCTGAGGTGACAAGGCCCTGCAATTTAAATAAGCCTCCCAAGCACAGCGTCACCCACCACATTGTCACGCGTGGTCCACCCGTCGCAGCCCGTCCGCGCCGCCTCTTCGGTGAGCGTCTGGACATTGCTAAACGGGAATTAGAACACATGCTCCAGCTAGGTATTATTCGCCCTTCCTCCAGCAGTTGGGCCTCCCCACTCCCATCTGGTGCCCAAGAAAGAACCAGGTGACGGGCGTCCGTGCGGTGTCTACCGGGCGCCCAACACCCACACGGTCCACGATAGCTATCCCCTTCCACACATCCAAGATTTCACAGACCATTTGGAAGGATGCAAAATCTTTAGTAAAGTGGACCTTGTCAAGGCCTATCACGAAATCCCCGTTGAGCCTGCCGATATCCCGAAGACAGCCATTACTACACCTTTCGGCGTGTTTGAGTATGTGCGCATGCCCTTTGGGTTACGCAACGCAGCTCAAACGTTCCAGCGATTCATCGCCGAGGGAACGCGCGGCCTCCCGGCTGTATTTGCCTACATCGACGACATCCTCGTCGCGAGTCCCAATTCACAAGATGACGAGCGTCACTTACGGGAACTCTTTCAACGCCTTCAACAATTTGGCCTGGTTGTCAACCCCCAGAAATGCGTATTTGGGTCTTCCGAGCTGGAGTTCCCGGGACACCACATTTCGGCGCTGGGAATTCGTCCGTTGCCCTCTCACGACCAGGCCGTGAAAGACTTCCCAGCACCCACTACCCTACGCCAGCTGCGTGAGTTCCTCGGCCTAGTGAATTTCTCCCGAAGTTTTATTCCGCACTGCGCTGAGCTTCTACACCCACTGACTGACCTTTTCGCACGACCAAGGGCTGCTCATCCGCAATTTCCTGGTCTCCCGAAGCTGAAGCTGCTTTCAGGGCTGCTAAACAAGCCGTCGCCGATGCAGTACTTCTCATCCACCCGAGAACTAACGTGCCAACCCGCATCATGGTGGATGCTTCCAGTGTGGCCATCAGCGCTGTTCTTCAGCAGAAAATCAACTCCGAGTGGCGCCCACTGGGCTTCTTCTCTCGAAAGCTCCAACCTGCCGAGACTCCCACAGCGTTTTGGGCCGCGAGCTGCTCGCCATCTACACCACCATCCAGCACTTCCGACACTTCTTGGAGGGCCAGCCATTTTATGTCGTAACAGATCACAAGCCTCTGGTGTATGTCTTCCGTACAAACTCTTCCAAGTACGTCGCACGTGAACTTCGTCAACTGCAAGACCGTAGAGGCTTGGGCTAGTCGGTACATACTCGAGAGGGAAACAGCGCGAAAAACACGACAAGAAGACAAGAAGGGAGACACACGCCAGCGCTGACTGACGACTGAATTCTTTATTCAGAAAGGAACACACATATACCAAACGAAAAAAAGAAAGGAAAGAAGGGCTATATCACTGCGCATGGGCAAAAAATAGACACTGATTAGATTTGGATTTCCCGCGAATTATGACGGTTCCGGAGATATGTTAGTTCTGCCTCAGACAAGGCCACAGACGGAGTGCTGACGCAAGACGCACCATTCCTTGCAATGGCAGCAGTGTCAAATATTTCTCGGGCACACGCGTCATGGTAGCGTTTGCGGATCATTCACTGCGAAAAGTCAAGTCCCGCATTACGGCACAGATCACAACCACTGTAGTGTGAGGCCAAGTTGCTGCCGGTACCGGAGCGAAGGTTGTAGGCATGCTCTCTTAAGCGATCGTTTAGGCAACGACCAGTCTGTCCAATGTAGGAGCGACCACAGGGGAGAGGCACCTCGTACACCACGCCTGCTTTACACTGGACGAATGGTGGGACATGTTTCTTTTTACACGCTGGTTGTTTGGATTTCTCCTGGTTGACCTGGCGGCGAAGTCGACCTAGCTTGTTAGGCACGGACAAAACTACACTAACACCTGCCCGCTGCGCGATTCTCTTTATGCTGTGGGAGACGCCATGAATGTAGGGTATGATGGCATACCTGCTTCTGCCACCGTCTGGCTGTTTCACGGGCGACAGTTTTGCACACTTTTCAAGAAGTTTTTCCGCGACGCCGGTAAGGAGTGGACGCGGGTTACCTGCACTGAGCAGCCTCTCCACTTGGGAACAGAAGCTGGTGTGCACCTGGTGATAGCAGGAGCCCTGGAGAGCGTTTCACAGTGCGGCTGAGGCAACACCTCTCTTGATGAGCTTGCTGTGGGCCGAGCTGAACGGGAGAAGGCCCATCTTTGAGCGAGGAGCATACTTCCAGCAAACGTGATTCTGCTTGCACGTTAGCTTGAGGTCTAGGAAACGAAGGCTGCCATTCTCAGGATACTCCTTAGTCAGTGTGAAGACATTGAGGACTTCACAGAACTTGGCGTAAACTTCCTGGAATTGAGTAGGGGCGTCGTGATGGCCTTGTTCAAGAACAATTAGAAAATCGTCCACATAACGAAAAACCTTCTGAACAGACACCTGCAGAGACGATAGCGATGCGTGCAAATGCCGGTCAAAATTAGCCAAGACCAGATCACTTAGTAAGGGCGCAATACAGGAGCCTATGCAAACTCCCTTTTTCTGAATGTGTGGTTCGTCCATGAAGTTGATCACCGTCGAACGTAAGTATAGTTTCAGGGCTTCGAGGAAGTCAGTTGAAGAAATGGCACATTCGTTTTGAAATCTCAGGACACCATAGGTGTCGATGGCGTCTTCAACGACCAGGCAGATCATGTCCTGGGGAAATGAAAAATATAGGTTCTTGACGTCGATCGAGAACAAATTCAAAGAACCAGCGTGCTGCTTAGCCAAGTAATCAGAGACGGTCAATGAGTGCCTTATCAGAAAAGGATCATCAACAGGAAGTACACCTAAGTGCTTCTGCAGAAAGTTTCCCAGCAACCGCTGCCAGGTGCCTCGCTCGGAGACGATAGCGCGAAAAGGGCAACCTTCTTTGTGAGCTTTTGCAGAAAAAAAAGATGTTCAAGGTGAGGCGTTCGCTTTTCTTCAAAGAAGCTGCGAGCTTAGTCAACCCCACCCTGCTGCAGAACGCTACACCTTCCTTCTTGAACGCCTCCGGTTTCTTTCCCTTCAATCGACAAAAGTTCTCTGTTACGGCTTTTTGGGATTTTCTTTGGTAGTCAGCGGCATTGAACATGGCGAAGCCACCTTCCTTGTCGGACAGAAGTAGTCGCAATCCAGCAGACTTTAGAAACTGAACAACAGGAGCTACACGCCTGCTTGCCACAGTGTTGGTTGTCGGCAAAACGGAGACGCAGTCGGAAATGCACCGTTCACGATCCTCATCTTCAGTCCGAGCAGCAAGTGATCTCACAATGGACAATGTTTCCGGGCCATCAAGTTTTGTGGGAAGGAAAAACTTGGGTCCAAGGCGTAGGGTGTCCAAATCATTCGGGGGAAGTGTCAAGTCCGAGAAAAGGTGTACACGCTGCCCGGAAGGGCAGCTGCGATGGCGCTCTTTGAGGCTGCTGCTCTTTGAGGCTCCTTGAGCAGCTCTTTGAGCAGCTCTCTGAGCAGCTCTTTGAGGCTGCTGCCATTGCAAGGAATGGTGCGTCTTACGTCAGAACTCCGTCTGTGGCCTTGTCTGAGGCAGAACTAACACATCTCCTGAAGTGTCATAATTAGAGGCCAGATCTTTAGGCATTAAAAAAGCGCGTTTTAGGCGACAAAAATAGGCAAGCAAAAGAACGTTTTAGGCCTCCAAGGTCGTAAATATAAGCACAATAAATTTTTACATAAATGCAAATAATTTCAATCGAAGACGTGCGCCGCCTATATCTACGATAGGAAAACAAGAAATGTTATTGTCTACAATGGCACAAAGGCGCCAGCAGTTGAACATAGCCGTGCAATTGTCCCATAAAACTGCTGGACTATAATGACGATCAATTGACTTAATTCAATAAGTACACTGCTCATATTCATGTTCAATGGCCACTGTACTCGAGCGTCGCATATAGTGAAACAGGCATGAAAAAGAATACTTGAAAGCTGGGAATACTGATTAAAAAAAGCGATACTTTATGTCTGCCTGACGCAAGTAAATTAAGACAAAACAAAAACAGACAAATAGCAAATGTAAGAGAGACTACGATTTATTAAGAAATTTGCATGTTCTTACATGAGGACTGTTAGGCACAATTAACTCTTGGCAATTTTCTCATATACAATGACATTATCCGAATTGTGCAGGCAGGACTCTGCCAAATACACTTCCGCCCATTTGAAGTGCACTTGTTTGTAGAAATCTGTTTGGAGAGCACGCGGAACGTAGTCTAAGAATCACGGTGAAGATTGTGCAAACAATAGCAAACTACCATCATCTCCAGATTTTTGGATTCAAAATTGTGCCTCTTGTCACGGGGAATGATCTCATACGCTGAGAAGGAACGCCCGATGGCGGTGAACACCTTAAGAAGTAAATTACAAACAAAACAAAAGCCGTGTGCACATCATATTTTTCTTTCCTCTTTGGCCGCCACTGCTGCGATCGGGTCGCAGCAGACAAAAGGTGCCCAAAACGTCTGCTGCGACCCATGACGTCACGTCCGCTAAAACCCATGATGTCACATCCGTTTATTTTCATGGCGGCTGTTTTTGGGGGTGGGTCGCGTTGTGAAGCGGTCCGTATTCCGTGCGTTCTTACAGCGTAAGTAATCCATTTTTCCACTATATATGCATGTAATAAAAGGTTGGGGCTGTCAGCTGCTTGATGTGTTGCCGTTAGTTATCTTGCGCGCATATTTTGCCTCGTGACAGCCTCCGTGGAGCCGGCCCGTGGAATGGGCCGTGGCATCCCATATAAAGCTATAAAGCTGATCCTCCGTCAGGATCGTTAGTACGTGTACAGAACCATCCAGTAGTGGGGTTCAGTGAACGATGCGTGAAAAAACGAGGACGCAAGAAAATCCTGGCAAGGTGAGCTGTTCCGCCAGATCGTGTGAAATGGCGTTTTTGCGCGAGATGGTCGAACAGCTTTGCCACTGCTTTTCTACAGCTTTGCTGCATTTCATTCAGTCATCACCTGCATTATTTTTAATAAGACAAATGACATTATTGCGTGAAATAGCGTCTTGAACTTTCCCAACAACAGCCAGTGCCACCGTGCCTGTTGCATGCACGCTTACCAGCTACACGCTGTCCTGATGCAGTTAGAACGATTATGACGCAGTATCACCCTGCCACTGCGGGATGCAGGATCACTACATGACAATACAATTAAAATAACTAAAGGAATGAATGCAATCAGTGTGGTGTTTAAACGTTGCCAAGCGTGATAAGTGGACCTGCCTCGTAAGATGTGTTGAATGAATCGGCTTCCTAGTCAGCTTTGCCGCAGTAGACTTGTGTTACGCGGTGAAGCTTACCCAAAAATTATTGCAGTGAAGCATACCAAAAGTGAAAGGGGCCGCTATCGCGGGACATTTAGTATGTGTTCCTTAACTATGTACGCGCGCACTCGCCGTCTCCCATCACATTACGCGCGCCGAGGAGCGTAGTAAGTATTGGCAGGTGTACTCACATATATGAAAAAGTTGTTGCAGTTTCACCTGAAAGGTGAAGCATCAATTACGATAGCAAATTTGAAGAGAGCTATACGGAGTAATGATAGCAGCTTTATCAGCTGTATAAACTTGGACATGCAGCAGCACCGGCAACACGCAGAACTGTTGTCGACGCCGTCGGCGTTTTGCCCGCTTTCGCTCAAAATGCGTGCGGCGTTGGTGACTGTTGCCGGAGCCTCTGATATAAATAGGCACTTGGTGCCGCAGCTAAACGTCGCCTCCCTTCCCTCCCCCTCCCCCCACGGCCTTTCGTGCGTCGGAAGAAGGCACGTTTGCTCTACATATATGGTGATTGTAGAGGAGGAAAGAGACGCCTACTTATGCAGCCCTTAAAGGAGCACAGAGCAGAACGTGCGTTTGTTCTCCGCCGTGCGTTCACTCCCCGTGAAAGCGCGCGTCCCTCGCGCCCTTTCACTCGCACATACAGCGTTCGGCGCGCGGCGACGATTTAATCTCCATTGACGTCATACGGAACCTCACGGCGACGGCGACGGCGACGCCGACGGCAGAAATCTGCTTTTGAGTGTCCATATAATTGCTATCGCAATAAACCTGCAAAGCTGGTTAAGGCAAGCTCCCTTGTCGAAACGTTTGCACCAGTCTGTTCGACCGCTGTTATATCACCGCAATTTGTATATTGCGGTGAAGCATACCGATAGTCACGCGAATCGGGAGTGTAGGGTTTCAGCCAGCGACGAACCCTACTAGTCTCAACGTTCTAGTCTCAACAAAGCATATTTTTGCGGCAGGATGATGTTTCGACAACATTTGTTGGCTAAATCTTTACATGCCAAGTTAGCTCTTTTCAGTATCAATATGCTTTACCGCAATACAGAAGAATCCTCGCTGCAGGATACATCCACCGTAGTTTACCTAAACCCTACGTGATAGGTTCACCCTTGCCGCTATTAGTATGCTTCACTGCAAAACACTGTGTATTACGGTGAAACATACTAAAACGCATTTGTCAGTTCACGATGCAAGGACCCTTGCCCTTTCGCTTTTGTGATATTATGACATTCATTATAATGACATATTCACTGCTAAACACATTCACATTGAAATGGAGACATGAACAATGATGGCAGCGTGTGTGATGTTTTATCATTTGCTTTGTTGCGTACCTGTCATAATGCTAATAAATTTTCCTTTCCTTTTAAAGTGCTTACGTACATCACACCGCAAGGAGTCACTGTGTAATTAGTGGCCTTGTCTTGTTAAAAAACCAGGCTCTTCTCAAGAGAGGGTGGGGTTAAGTACCTGTGAAAATTTTTTTAGTGGGGTTGTGTTCTGAGGAGAAATCAGATGCCATAAACAGACCTGTGGTATCCTGGGTTTGAGTATTTAACGGTGGAAAGAATACAAAATACATTATATTTCTTGCCTGAAACCAAGAAGTAAGTGAAATATGTAAAAATATTAAATAGCGCCCATGAGGAACTGCAAGCTGTGCACACCTAGGCCCAAAACGCACTTCTCCTGCTCCAGTCCATGCAGGCTATCAGCTGCTTCAATCCTCTAGTACATTCTCAGAGGTGCAGTAATTTTTGTCTGAATTTTGCTCTAGCGTGCCCTAGACATAATTGAGTGATTTGCAGTTGCAACTGGACTGCAGCCTCAGCTTGGGAGACCAGTGGCAGGGCACATTTTGTAAAACTAAGCTACACATAGCATTACCAGTTTGAGCAGAAACCTGTTTATATATGCGTCACCTTTGGCATCTAGATTTTTTACCATGAATTCAGAAAAATCTCCAGCACATCGAGTGCCTAGATTTGAAATGCTGTATAAGTTGTCTTGTTCATTGCGGTTGCGCTTAACTTCTGTCCAAATGGGAGAGCATTTCTGCATAGCGCATCAAGGACCATTCTTATTCACACGCCTTCCTTTTATTTATCTTACCTACACTCAAGAGCAAACATATATAGCACGTGACTTACATTGCCATGTTTAGTAGCACAGTGCACGTAGCTGGTGATGGCTCATTCAAGCTAAGCATTACTACAACTGTAGCGAAGCGTTGGAACTCTGAAGTGGGTCATCCGCTCCAGCGCCTTGAAGCGATGGATGGATGGATGGATGGATGGATGAGGCTGAACCCTTTAAATCGGGCGGTGGCATACGCCACCTAGCCATGGCTATTAACATAATTTGTACTTTGTGGTGGGTGGGTGAAATTTCACCCCTGCCTTAATTTTATCCACCAATCAGATAACCTCTGTTTGGTTATTTCTACCCGCTTAAAGTCTGTTTTGCCTTCACTGTCCCTAAACCCCAATGCTTTGAAAAAATCAGCCCCGTTGCCTTGCACTGTAGGGTTAAGCCCCTTACAGAAAAGTATGAGGTGTTCAGCCGTTTCCTCTTCTTCTCCACACGCACAGCACAACGTGTCTATACCTTGGTACTTGACTCGGTACACCTTAGTCCGCAATACTCCCGTCCTGGCTTCAAACAACAAAGAGCTTCCCCTAGAATTATCGTAGATATTTTCTTTGGCAATTTCTTGCTTGAAAGTTCGGTATGTGCCCAGTGCTGATTTCGTCTGCATCCCTGTTTTCCACAGACCCCTCTCTGTTTCCTTAACCTTTTTCTTATCCGCTGTTTCCTGGTTTGCACCCCTCCTGCTGTCCAAATATTTGATTGACAGTTTTATGGTAAGCTTCCTCCATTTTGTATCAACATTCCTCATGTACAAATAACTGAAAACTCTCCTTGCCCACCGCTTTTCTGCCATCTCTCTCAATCGCTCCTCAAATTCCATCTTGCTGCTGGCTTCCCTGCCCTCGAATGACGTCCATCCCATGTCACCCTGTACCCCCTGATTTGGTGTATTTCCGTGTGCTCCCAGAGCCAGTCTACCTACCCCTCGCTGCTTAACTTCCAACCTTGCTCGAACCTCTGATCTCATGCACAGGACCGCATTGCCGAAAGTCAAACTAGGGACCATCACCCCTTTCCAAATCCCTCTCACCACTTCGTACCTATTGTAATTCCACAGTGCCCTATTTTTCATCACAGCTGCATTTCTGCTACCTTTAGCCGTCACATATTTTTCATGTTCTGTTAGGTACTCAGCCACATTGTTTATCCACACTCCAAGATATTTGTACTTATCCACCACCTCCAGCGTAACCTCCTGTATCCTATGCTCGCTGCCCTGATTATCATTAAAAGTCATGACTGCCGATTTTTCTTTACTAAACTTCAAACCTAAGCTATCTCCCTCTTTACCACAGATGTCCATTAATCTCTGCAAGTCTTCCTTGCTGTCAGCCATAAGTACAATGTCATCTGCATACATCAGTCCTGGTAATGACTGTTTAATCCATTCTCCCTGCTTGAAATAGGAAAGGTTGAAGCCAAGTCCGCTCCTCTCTAATTTTTTCTCTAATCCTTGTAAATACAGCATGAACAACAGAGGTGACAGAGGGCACCCCTGCCTAAGCCCCTGCTGTATCTCTATAGGCCCAGATACCTTGTTTTCCCATTTTATAAGCACCCTGTTACTTTTATAGATATCTTTTAAAAGATTTCTTACTCCATCTTCCACCTCTAGAGTGCCCAGTATGTCCCACAAATCCTTTTGGATTACACTGTCATAGGCTCCCTTGATATCCAGAAAAGCAAGCCATAGGGGCCTGTGTTCCTTTTCTGCTATTTCAATACACTGTGTCAATGAGAACAGATTATCTTCTAACCTTCTTTGTTTCCGGAACCCATATTGTAGTTCCCCCAGCACCTCCTCGCTCTCCACCCATGCCTGCAGTCTGTCCTTTATAATCTGCATCACCACCCTGTAAACCACTGACGTCACTGTTATGGGACGGTGGTTGTTTATGTCGGCTTTGTCCCCCTTTCCCTTATATATCATGCTCAAGCGGGTCGTCCGCTCCAGCGCCTTCTAGTGGCCGGGTCGTTTTCTTCGGCTCTCGAGCGCCGCTCGTGCTGAGAGTCCGTGCTGCGCTTTTTGGACTGTCACTCTTGTGCTGCTTTAAGTGCCGTCTAATAAACACCCTTATAAATTGGTGGAGAGTGCTGTACCCTCAAAACCGCTCCGAAACCCCTTCGATGCCCCTGGAGCTTCGATCGCGTGCACTACAATCTTTAATGCCGCAAGACGCCTCCCAGCAAACGCCTCCTCCCGCACCCCCCGCACCCCCCGCCTGTCCCGGTGTCCCTCGTCAACGCGACCCACCTATCTTCACTGGCGCGGATGGCACCGACGTGGAGGACTGGCTCGCTATCTACGAGCGCGTGAGTGTACCCAACAAATGGGACGAGGCAGCCAAATTGAGCAACTTGGTCTTTTACCTCGCGGGCGTAGCAAGTCTGTGGTACACCAACCACGAATCCGATTTCCCGACCTGGTCCGCTTTCAAGACTGCCATTATCGACGTGTTTGGCCGCCCTGCTGTTCGTAAGCTGCAGGCAGAACAGCGTTTGCGTGCACGCGCTCAGCAGACCGGGGAATCTTTCACCAGTTACACAGAGGACATTCTGGACTTATGCAAGAAATCAAACGCGACCATGTCTGAAATGGATAAGATCAAACATGTCATGAAGGGCATCGACGACGACGCCTTCACCATGCTCCTCGCCAAAAATCCTCGCACGGTGGCAGAGCTAATAACTCTGTGCCAGAGTTATGAGGAGCTACGCCGGCAGCGGTCGTTGACCCGTCGGCCCCCAGCACGGGACGCCGATCTCGCTGGCTTGTCAACCGTTTCTGACCACACCACCTTGCTGGCACAAATGAAACATTTGTGCGCGAAGAAATCGCACGACAGCTCTCTCTGCTGCCCTTTGCTCACCCGCAGCATCTGGAACAGCCATCAACAACACTCCCGCCTCCCCTCCGCCAAGTGATTGAGCAGGAAATCGCCGAAGTCATGCCCGAATATCACCAGCGCCCTCCGGCACCAGCGCCACTTAGCTATGCTGAAGTTGTCGCCAGGCAAGCCCAACCAATCACTGCGGCTGCTCCGTTTAGTTAGGCCGAAGCCGTCGCTGGACCTCAGTCGTTCGAAGCGGTTGTGCCGCCTACGTACGCCGATGTCACTAGGCTCCGTCTGCAGCCCACCATGCAGCCATATCAGCAGCCGCTACGTCCATCGCGTCCTGAACCATGGGTGGGACCCTCTCCGGCAAACCGTTGGCGCGCTTCCGACAACCGTCCCATATGCTTTGCGTGTGGTTACGCCGGCCGTGTTGCACGTTTTTGCAATCGCATGCAGTCGCCTAGAGTCGCATCGCCCGTCATGAGCCAGTCCAGCCGCCCTAATTACGAACCACCGCCGCCTGTGTCACCGACGTTCCGCCCTGCTCATTCTACCCGCCGTTCGCCGTCTCCACGACGTCGCTCATTGTCGCCGATGCGGCCACGTCAGGTCACACGAGATCGGGAAAACTAGTCGTCGCAGCCCACGAGGCAAGGGCTGCGACGCTATCGAACGGTGAAAGCCCTCAGGAGAAACAATCGAACATAATAGACGTGTTTGTTGACGGTGTTCACGCATCTGCCCTTATAGACACTGGAGCCGCCGTATCCGTTATGGACGCCAAACTTAGCCGTTTCCTACGCAAAGTGACGACGCAACTTTCGGGGCTATCCCTTCGTACGGCTAGCGCCCAAAGTATTCACCCAACAGCAGTATCCACAGCTCGCGTCATTCGGGACGCCATGTATGCCGTCGAATTCATCATCATTCCTGCATGCTCGCACGACATCATCCTGGGATAGGATTTTCTCTCCTGCCACAACGCCGTCATTCATTGCACACCTGCTTAAATAGAACTCTCGCCGTTCTCAGAGATGACTTCGGCAGACAGACCATCGCTTTCGCACAAGATACTCGTCACAGAAGATACCCAAGTGCCTCCGAACGCGTCAGCGGCTGTGTCAGTGTACTGCGACGGTCTCTGCGACACAATTGCACTCCTTTCGCCATCTGACCACATTCGCACTAAGAAAGGATTGTTGGTGCCCTTTGCGACAGTGCAAATCACTCACGGTGACAGCGCTATTTTTGTTAGTAATCCATCCCCATATACTGTCACATTGCTGCGAGGGGAATGTTTCGGCAGAGTGGAACCCCTCGAAGACGCACAAGTTGTCGACGCACCACACGCACTGGCCCACCTCCTGTACGCTCAGTGCTGTTTCGAAGTCGGATTCATCGTCCGAAGATGTATTTGGCACCTCCATCGATGAAAACCTTACGCCAGTCCAGCGTTCACAGCTTCTGTGCCTGTTGGAAGAATTTCGCCCATCTTTCGATGTCGCGCAGACTTCCCTGGGCCGCACGTCCACTGTCACGCATGGCATCGACACTGGCTCCCAACCGCCACTGCGGCAACGTCCATATCGCGTCTCTTCTGCAGAGCGTCGTGTAATTAACGAGCAAGTCGACGAAATGCTTCAACGGGATGTTATTCGACCATCAAACAGTCCCTGGGCGTCTCCGGTCGTTCTTGTTGCGAAGAAGGACGGTGCCGTACGGTTCTGTGTGGACTACCGACGGCTCAACAAGATAACCCGCAAGGACGTCTATCCGCTGCCACGAATAGACGACGCGATTGACAGCCTGCAAGGAGCTGAATTCTTTTCATCGCTCGATTTGTGCTCAGGGTACTGAAGTCCCTCTCGCTGAGGACGCTCGACCGAAGACAGCCTTCGTCATGCCCAACGGCTTGTACGAATTCGACACCATGCCGTTCGGACTGTAATGCGCCCGCGACCTTCGAGCGCATGATGGATACCGTCTTGCCGAACCTGAAATGGCACTCGTGCTTGTGCTACCTCGACGACGTCGTCGTTTTTGCTCCGGACTTCTCCACGCATCTTCAACGCCTCCGGCAAGTTTTGACGCATTTGAGCAACGCTGGCCTACAGTTGAAGCTAAAGAACTGCCGATTTGCAGCACGGCAGCTGGCAATACTGGGCTACGTCGTGTCCAAGGATGGCATTCTCCCAGATCCAGCCAAGCTTCGGGCCGTAGCCGAGTTCTCCAGACCTACGTCCGTCAAAGAACTGCGCAGTTTCATAGGTCTATGTTCTTACTTTCGACGTTTCATTCGAAAATTCGCCACTATTATATCGCCACTGACGAAGCTCCTTGGCAGTAAGGGGCCCCTCGACTCGTGGTCGTGAGTGTGCGAGGACGCGTTCACAAAGCTCCGTCGTTTGTTGACGTTTCCGCCCATACTACGCCACTACGACCCTATGGCCCCTACAGAGGTACAGACGGACGCCAGCGGCGTTGGCCTTGGCGCTGTCCTTGCGCAGCGCAAGCCAGGGTTCCCTGAATATGTCGTCGCGTATGCAAGTCGTACGCTTACTAAAGCTGAGGCCAACTACACCGTCTCCGAAAAAGAATGCTTGGCGATCATCTTGGTCATTACGAAGTTTCACCCTTATTTGTATGGCTACCTGTTCGATGTCGTTACTGACCACCATGAGCTCTGCTGGCTGTCGTCATTGAAGGATCCCTCAGGCCGTCTCGCCCGTTGGGCACTTCGTCTGCAGGACTACGACATCCGCGTGCTCTACTGCAACGGACGCCAACATCCCGACGCCGACGCCCTCTCGCGCTCCCCCTTTCCCGATGACAACGCCCGCTGCTCAGGAACTCAACTGGCCGTTTCTTCCATCGACTTTCACACCATCGCTACAGAACAGCGCAAGGACCAATGGATTGTCTCGCGGATAGACTTGCTCACTGATCCGTCGGCAACACCACCCACTCGCGCATTGCGTCGTCAAGCCCACCATTTCGCCATTCGCGACGAGCTACTTCACCGACGCAATTACAGCGCCGACGGCTGCCAGTGGTTACTGGTAGTAACCCGCAGTCTCCGTTCTCAATTATGTGAATCGTTCCACTCTGATTCGCAGTGTGCACACTCTGGGGTATACAAAACTTACCACCGAATTCGACAACGGTACTTTTGGCGGGGAATGTACCGGTACGTGCAGAAATTTGTTAGCTCCTGCCTCGATTGTCAGCGCCGGAAATCTTCGCCGAACCTCTCGCCAGCAGGTATACAACCTTTACCTTGTCCTAACCAGCCGTTTGGGCGCGTTGGCATCGATTTATACGGACCTCTTCCTCTGACGTCGGCTGGTAACCGCTGGGCCATCGTCGCTGTTGACCTTCTCACGCGATACGCCGAAACAGCCGCCCTTCCAGCTGCTACAGCACGAGATGTTGCCTCCTTCCTGCTCCACCGATTCATCCTACGTCACGGTCCACCCCAGGAGCTACTGAGCTATCGAGGCCGTGTCTTCTTGTCGGAAGTCGTCGAAGCCATTGTCAAAGAGTGTCACGTCGTTCACCGCAAAACTACTGCTTACCACCCACAGACAAACGGTCTCACAGAGCGATTTAACCGCACGCTCGGCGACCTGCTCTCAATGTGCATCGCCTCCGACCACAGAAATTGGGATGCCATTCTGCCCTTCGTCACCTACGCCTACAATACGGCCCCTCAGAGTACTACTGGCTTCTCGCCGTTCTTCTTATTGTACGGCCGCCACCCGTCGCACACGATCGACACGATCCTTCCATACAGGCCAGACACGTCTAAGTATACGCCTATATCTGCCACAGCCAGACATGTTGAAGAGTGTCGCGACGTTGCCCGGACCTTTACTGCAAATGAACAAGAGCGGCCGAAGAGCTTCCGCGGTGACAGCACCATTTCTGCGCCCACGTTTTCCCCTGGGGCGCTCGTCTGGCTCTCAGTCCCTACCACCGCAACTGGACTCTCTTCGAAACTACTGCCCAAATACGAAGGCCCCTACCGTGTCGTCAAACGCACGTCTCCTGTGAATTACCTTATCGAACCCGTTGAACCATCTTCAGACATGCGCCGTCGAGGGCGCGACATCGTCAATGTGGAGCGCCTCAAGATATACCATGACCCACTCATGGTGACAACCTGTTAAGTCGCCGGGCGGCTCCCTTTTCACACCCGGGGTAATTGTAGCGAAGCATTGGAACTCTGAAGTGGGTCGTCGCTCCAGCGCCTTGAAGTGGGTCGTCCGCTCCAGCGCCTTCTAGTGGGTCGTTTTCTTCGGCTCTCGAGCGCCGCTCGTGCTGAGAGTCGGTGCTGCGCTTTTTGGACTGTCGCTCTTGCGCTGCTTTAAGTGCCATCTAATAAACACCCTTATACAACCTTTAACTGTAGGTATTATGGTGTGAGAGCAGAAAAATCGATATGCAAAGACAGTTGGGCATGTTAAGACGACATCTTTTTGTGTGTGAAAAGGTGAAAGATACACAAAATGGGTAGAACACGTGCACTTTCATCTTTTCTCACACACACAAAAAAAAAGAACGTCGGAGGAATAAGGTTTCTTCACTGTGCCATAGAAATTGTATGTTTGCTCTCAAATGTAATTCTGATTCGTTGGATTTGTTCTTGTGCTGTTTTTCTTGAGTGTGCTTTACTTTTTCCGCGTCAACGTTTCAAACTCGTTTTTATTTTCACAGACTTAACATCCCACGTCTTGGTTTGACTTCCTGGTACAGGATACTTGCCGTTGGCATGGAGTGATGAAGCAGCATGGTGTACTTTTATTAAAAGCACAGATTACACCAATAGAGAAGCAGTTCACCAAAAAAACATGTGTGCTGAAAATAAAGTGTTCCTACCCACATTCCTCATTGTCTAATTATGCTTGTATCCCTGTATTCTCTTCAGCAAAACCCCTTATATGGGGAATTGATTGTGATAAGTGCTTGTGAGAGTTTTCAGGAAGTGCTTTGAACCCTTTTTACTGGTGCGCAGGTAAAATATGCACATACTGTAAAATTGAAACATCAGGTGGAGTAGCAAACTGTCATGAGTAAGACGCCGGCGGCGACACAAAAGAAGAAAAGGACGAAGTAAACGGAGCGTTCTGAACGGCGCGAGCGCGCGAGGCGCGTGACCCGAGGTATGGTCGAGGGAGAAACAGCACTGAGCGAGCATTATCGACGTGGCTCCGGGCCAGGAAGGTCGCATCGCCAGCTCCGCTCTGGCGACGGGAGACTTGGGGGTCTGGCCGAGTCCGTGACGCGGGCGGTCCAAGGTGTGGCCGTCGACCTCGGCAAGTTCGAGTGAGGCTCCTGGACTGGCTGCAGCCTCTCACGGCAGGACCGGGCACCCCAGAGAGGACCCCTCTTCCACGGCAGACCGGCACGTTTGACGATCCCCGGAACGCCACGTCGGCACTCGGGAAAGGAGCTGGACGGAAGCGGTGGCCGAGCACGTCGCTAGGCCTAACCCGTCAAGCCTTCCGGCCACGTCAGCAACAGCGACCGGGTTATACAGGCTTCGGAGGCGAACAAGTTCAAGGACCGACTGCAAGGCAGCCACGACTATGCGACAGTCGGCGAAAGCAACGACTTTAAGAAAGGTCCAACGAAATCCCCACCGGGAGAATACGAGCAACGAGTACGAACGGAGTAAGGACGATCCATTCTTGTAGTAGGCCAGAGTTGCCAGACGTTTGTGTAGGAAACGCCCAGAATCAGTGTGGTCGGAATTAAGGACACGTTTAGTGATTATTAAGGGTTAGGTTGTACATGTGTTAGTATTTTTCCTGCAGCGTGTTTTAGTGTGCTTAAGTTTATGGTTATGAATTTATTAGGTTGTACATTTTCCAGCATTTATTTGTTTAGTGTAATGTGAGTTCTTAGTTTGAGGTTTTTGGGTTTTGTGTGAGATTAAAATCTGCTTGCTGTGTTGCCATGCGTCTTCCCTCTCCATCTCTCATAACACCCGCACGCCTCCGAGATCGGTGACAAAAACACATCACAATTGGCGAGCCTGCCAGGATCCGTCCCGGATTCTATCCAGCCCAGTCACTCATACTCGGGAGTTGCAGAGATGGACTGGGAGGCGATATCGGCCACCATTCGCAAGCAGAAGCTCAGCAAGGAACAGGGCCTCAAACTAATTGAGGATGCAAGGAAAAGCGTGGAGGCGGCAGCCGAAAAAGCGTACGAGGAGAGGAGGCAGCTCCAAGAGAAAGAGCTCAAGAAGCTGCGAGAAGAGCTACAGGCATTACAAATGAAAGAGCGTGAGGCGGAGTCTATGATTGAGAGTAGACCCAATAGCGTAGTGGAGCGGCATGACACGAGAGAGATGCCAGAAGTAGGCACATTAGATAGCGCCCGTGACGGCGTTGAGGAGAAGCTCACCACTGAGGAGCCTTTGACTCATAGTGAGCAGGATAAGAGGATGGCCGACGTCCCGATAGAGATTTCCATGCCCAAAGAGGAGAAAAGAGAAGAGGAAGTAGCTTCACCTCGTAGCAATAGGGGGTTGGTAGTGGAGAATGAGTACAAGGATAGCCAAGCATCAGAAGCGATGAGTCGGTCAAACTCCGAGAGAAACGAGAAAGACGATAGAGACCTTAGTCACTTAAAACGCGCAACACGAAGGAGTAAGAAGAAGATTCACCGGAGATTGAAAAGGAAAAAGCGTAATAAAACACGTGCGCATGAGATGAGTACGCCAATGGAAAAGTCGAACAAGCCAGAGTTAAGGCAGGGATATTCCAAGCTGCACGAGAGATGTGCTAGAGGAGGAAAGCGGAAGAAGCAGAAAGAAAGTAGGTAGGCATGGGAGCTTAGGAAAAGGCGGAGAAAGTGAACAGATATGACCGGCAATATACAAAAGAAATATTCAGGAATGCCCTCGGACAATCGAATTGACAGTTTTTACAAATGTGTATAGATACCAAGTTTATTCTTATAGAGTGTTTGGGACAATAAGCATTAAGAACAATTGAGTGCAGTGTATTGTGTGAACAGAAGATAGGGGAACGGGTGCAAAGAAAAAAGAGTCGGACAGCAGCGGAGTTTATAAAGAAAAATAATTTATTGTACCGGAGATGTATATTTAGTTCAGGTAGGGAAGTATTACAGTTGATGGTCCCGAAGGAACTGAGGAATAAAGTACTGAAGTTAGGGCATGATAGTGTAACGGCAGGTCACCAGGGAATCAAAGACACGTTACAAAAATAACAGAAGAGTTCTTTTGGCTGGGAGTGCAGAGTGACGTGAAACGATATGTAAAATCATGTGACGTATGATAAAAGACGATGGCTAAGGGGAAAAACGAGGAGAAGACTGGTGTTTGTTTGGTGATTGCCGATGACAAGGACATAGCGTTGACGATAGAGCCAACCAAGTGTGAGATAGGCTACAAGACTAGGGAACTTGTGGGGCACAAATTGGGAACGGGACGAGTCGAGCCCAAGGAGGACACACGAGATAGAATACAAGCAGTGTGCAGGCCCCAGGCAGAGAAACAAGGTCGAGGAAGGACGTTCAGATCTACCTGGGCGAACAGAAGTTGGGCGAAGCGAGATGCAGTGTTTAACAGAGGAGCCCGCGTATATAAAGCTAAGCCGATGTATAACAGATATAATGAGAGGGACCCTTACTTTCCACATAGAGTACATTAAAGGACGACAGAATGTGGGGGCAGATTACATGAGCAGGGCGATGAACTGACCAAGCAGTGATAACATAACGCGGACAAAACAAATGTATATACGTGAAGTGGTGCGAACAATGAACTCGTGAGTGCTGTGAACAGTGCAACTAGTGAAACGTGCGCGACAGTGCAGTGAAGTGTGGTGATGAGTGGTAAGCGAAGACGACGCACAGAAGAACACTCAAGCCACAACGAAAGTCAAGTTTGCCGCCCAAAAAGGTCAAGAGGAAGCAGTTTTTTGAAAAAAAAAACTCTTAAAAGGGGAGCCATGCCATGAGTAAGACGCCGGCGGCGACATAAAAGAAGAAAAGGACGAAGTAAACGGAGCGTTCTGAACGGCGCGAGCGCGCGAGGCGCGTTACCCGAGGTATGGTCGAGGGAGAAACGGCACTGAGCGAGCATTATCGACGTGGCTCCGGGCCAGGAAGGTCGCATCGCCAGCTCCGCTCTGGCGACGGGAGACTTGGGGGTCTGGCCGAGTCCGTGACGCGGGCAGTCCAAGGTGTGGCCGTCGACCTCGGCAAGTTCGAGTGAGGCTCCTGGACTGGCTGCAGCCTCTCACGGCAGGACCGAGCACCCCAGAGAGGACCCCTCTTCCACGGCAGACCGGCACGTTTGATGATCCCCGGAACGCCACGTCGGCACTCGGGAAAGGAGCTGGACGGAAGCGGTGGCCGAGCACGTCGCTAGGCCTAACCCGTCAAGCCTTCCGGCCACGTCAGCAACAGCGACCGGGTTGTACAGGCTTCGGAGGCGAACAAGTTCAAGGACCGACTGCAAGGCAGCCACGACTATGCGACAGTCGGCGAAAGCAACGACTTTAAGAAAGGTCCAACGAAATCCCCACCGGGAGAATACGAGCAACGAGGACGAACGGAGTCAGGACGATCCATTCTTGTAGTAGGCCAGAGTTGCCAGACGTTTGTGTAGGAAACGCCCAGAATCAGTGTGGTCGGAATTAAGGACACGTTTAGTGATTATTAAGGGTTAGGTTGTACATGTGTTAGTATTTTTCCTGCAGCGTGTTTTAGTGTGCTTAAGTTTATGGTTATGAATTTATTAGGTTTGTACATTTTCCAGCATTTATTTGTTTAGTGTAGTGTGAGTTCTTAGTTTGAGGTTTTTGGGTTTTGTGTGAGATTAAAATCTGCTTGCTGTGTTGCCGTGCGTCTTCCCTCTCCATCTCTCATAACACCCGCACACCCCCGATATCGGTGACAAAAAGAAAAACATCACACAAACACCAATGCTTGATGTGGCATTTGTCGGGCTTGTGTGTCAGCACATTTTCCATACAACAATGTACTCTAGGACAGAGCATGCTAGCACTACAAAGCACCCATCTTTTATGTTAGGTATACATTACTACAAGCTCTTTAAAGATGGTCACAAGAGAAATGCTGGCTTTAATTGAAAACTAAAGATGAAGAAAGCTGTGCAAATGTATAGAGAAATTATGCAATCTGTGGCGTTTACTCCGTTCAGATAATGTCCGAACGTGCCATAAGGCCTTCATAGCTGAAACCTTAGTAACAACTGGTAATGCAATTAAAGAATCTTGCTACACCTCTAAAAATGAGGCAGCGAAATGAAATCAGTGTCACAATTCCTTTTTGTTATTACTTCGTTTGGATCGAATATACTGATTGTAACAACACAAAGTGGAGGGGGTGATGCTCATTAGAGAAATGTTAGTCTATTTTTATATTCCACCTTCTCTACATTCAAAGTGCAGTAAAGTTACCATGGAAAGCTACAGTGAAGCCATTGGTTGAGTCTGTATTAGAGCACTGCACGGGCTTGGGCTTACCCGAAAGCCTGAGCCCGGCCCGGCCCACGGGCCGGGCCAGACCGGGTAGAACAGTTTTTTCACGGGCTCGGGCCGGGCTCGGGCACGGCGTGCGCTTTTTGACCCGGGCCCGTGCCGGGCTCGGGTTTTTTCACGCGGGCCCGGGCCGGGCTCGGGCTTTCTGGTGGTGTGCATGTAACGTGCAGCGAGTTATTCTCGGGCGTCTCAACTCTGAAAAACATATTTTTTGGTCTCGGGCCGGGTTCGGGCCGGTTTCGAGTCGGGCCGGGCTCGGGCCTAAGGTAAAGGGGTGGTGGGCCGTGCCGGGCGGCTAACGTAGATTATTTCTGGGCCCGGGCCGGGCCCAGAAATAATCACAGGGGTAATATTCTGCAAGTGTCAACCAAACGGACATATCCATTTCAACTGCTGCTTAAGTTCTGATTGGCTGGGCTGGGGCACAGGTGAGAAGGAGACAGATGCCCCAGTCAATCAACACTTCAGCAACTGATGAAATGGACGTGTCCACTAGGTGAATACTTTCAGAACGCCCCCCCCCCCCCGCCCCCGCAGTTCTGTCTGTGACCAGCATGCCTGGTATGGCACCCTTGTTTCAATGTCCGTCTTTTTATCAGCAAAAGTGTGGAAGAACGACGTTTGTGCATGAAAAGTTTTCCTGAGGTTGTCTGCCTTGAAACCCATGGGGGTAATCACAGGAAACGGGGCGGATCCAGAGTAGCACCAAAGGAGAAGACTTCATCGAAACAAATATGGAGGGGGGTTACTGCATGCTCAAATTTGTGAGCTCACAAGTTTGCCAAGACCGAGTCGTGTCAGTAGTTGATGAAGCCTACATGGTTAATGAATAACCACATAGGCTAAAATTATTTAGGTACTGTTTATGAGGACTACATATTTTCTGGAAATCTCTGAAAATAATTGTGCAAGCGCAGAATAACACCCTCCACTAGTGGTGACGTCCTTCAAAGAATGAAAATATATGAGTTGTAGTACCTGTGTGGTGAATAAAGTTACATTAAAAAAGAACTCGGCAATGGAAACAAAATTCAAAGAGTAGTACTCCAAATACATTGCCTCTTCTTTAGGACTAGATGAATGCAATTAATTATAATAATCAATTGAAAATTGAATGCCAACCACAAAAATAAAAATATTAAATGCTTCAGCATATTAAACACCTCTCTCAGTACCTGAGAGCCATGATTGTGAACAAAGCTCCAGTTGAACCATCTCTAATTTTTCATTTTATGGTTTATGTGTAAACTACCACCATGCCTCTTTCGACCAGACCTGACGAGCTTCCGTCAAACTATTCACTACTACAATGCAAATAATTTGAGGTTGGCAAATGTAAATTTTTTTCTAATGGGAATAGTAAGTATTGAATAGTCGAATACAGATGCATACATTTACAGCAGGCATATTTATCTTAGTATAATTAAGCACCGTGCTTGTACTGACTGCAAAAAAGAAAGAAAATACTGCTAACTATCAGGGAAGATTAGGATTATTTTTAAACACAAGTTCACTAACTGTCATTTAAAAAACTGCACAAACACCTCTCAAAATCTTAAGAGCCGAGTGGCAAACAAGATTTCTAAGAATAAATAGCTGCTGTATGACTAGCTAGAAAAAAAGTACTAAATAAATGGTTGCTGCAGAAAAAAAAAACGTTTGACAAAAGCTGAAGAAGGACTATATTGCTGTAAATAAGACATGTAAAAGGACAGGTTGCGAGAAAAAAATCACTGGTTATAAAAAATTTAAATTACTAGACTGTCAAATAAATTAAATGATAGACTATAAGCAAAAATAGGGAGTTGTCATGTAGCCTTCCATCATGAAACCAAGAACACAGCTTGCATTACCAATTTTGTTTCTGCATTGCTTCGAAAACTTTTGTTGTTTCACTTGTGATAATTTGTGATACTTTGTTAGCAGATGGTGAACAGTAACAAGTTTAACACTCGGTTACTGCGAAGTATTTGGCTATTTTTACTTAAACAAAAATGCTGAATAGTTAATTATTTTAGAATACGAATAGTTAGCGTGTAATGTTCGATTCATATTCAAAACTTAAAATAGTCTTCCACCCCTACAAATAATACTTCCTTTACCAGTGTTCATGCCAAAGCCCCCCCCCCCCCCCTCCTTAATATGTACTAGGCATCCACCTCTACAATCCTGAGGCATACTGACATTATGCCGTGTGGCAACCCAAGCAAATAAAAAAAATCCTGAGGCATGATTAGATTTGCATTGTGTGGTAAGTACCAGTCTGCTATAGCTTGGATCTGACTGCTGTGCTGAGTAATTGTACATCACATACTTGTAACAGTCAAGTAGTGCTTCTCAAAAATCGTGTTGGAACTGCACACACTAAAACATAAGCTTGGATATTCAAAAGACAAGTACGTGTTTTGCTTGCCAATCGACTTTTAGTGTGCTCATTTATGTAAGGTGTGCTGTTAAACGAATATTGTAATTTGCCAATGCAAAGAAAAAACAAGCCAGTATCTCTTGCTTTATATATATATGCACTGAACCAAGAAAGTAATTAACGAAGAACATCAGAAATAAACACAAATTTTTGAATTTTTTTGAATTTATTTGCCAGAAGGATACAAAAATGATGAAAATACATGAGAAGCATCTGGATCCTTAGCATCAGGCTAGTTTGGATCCATACATGAATAATAACAGAGATTTATATTTATACAATATCAATTTCAACAGTTATGTGTTTATGCAGGTAGCAGACATCTTGTATTGTAATTATAATTCAACGTTAATACAAGTCTTTGTAATGGTGTTTCAGCTTAGCAAAAAAGTATTTACTTTGTTTTACGTACATAGGAAGACTTCCACAAAGTACAACCAATGCTAGGAAGCCGCCTTTTGCCATATACATTTTTTACAAGAGGCTGTAGGAAGTTCCCGGCTTCGTAGCCTCTTGTTGGGAACTGGGAAGACATGAATGATGAGTGGTGAACTGGACAATTGTTAGTTATATAGTTAAACACCATAATTGTGGTTTTATAGTTTATTAGCAGTTTAAGGGGCATGATTCGATAGTTGTTAAAAAGAGGCTTTGTAGGGGCTGCATAACTTGAACTTGACAGAAAACGAATTGCTCGCTTCTGCAGCACTACAAGTGGCCTTAGGTAAGATTCATACGTATGGCCCCACGACTCTATACAGTATGATATCTGACTATGAAAAAGAGCAAAATAGATGGTTTTCAAAGTCGGTACATCGAAAAACTGGCGACATTTAAATATCACAAAGCAAGCACTGCTGAGCTTTTTACATAGCGAATCAATATGCATTTTCCAGTTTAAATGATGGTCTATTACAACACCTAAATATGTTATGCTATTCACACGTTCAATGGGCTCTCCCTCTACCTGAAGCACGCATGAGTCGAAAGTTATAGCTTTGTGTGAAGAATGAATTAACATATATTTTGTCTTCTTTACGTTCAGTAGCAGCTTATTAGCATGAAACCAATTACTGATAAGATTCATTTCTTCGTTAGCTATATGAAAAGCTTCAGGCGTAGACTCATGTGCGCAAATGAGTGCAGTGTCATCCGCGTACATAACAGGAATAAAATTACGCAATATCAATGGCAGATTGTTCATGTATAATGAAAATAATATGGGTCCCAACACTGATCCTTGAGGGACTCCTGTTGAGACCTCAGAAAAATCTGATTCGACATCGAGAAATTGTACCTTTTGTTGTCTATTGGTGAGACAGCTTCTGAAAAATTCAAGACAGACACCACGGAAGCCGTAACGTTCTAGTTTTTGAAGCTATATCCCATGATGTACAGTATCGAAAGCTTTTTTGATGTCAATGAACAAACCTAATACGATCATATTATTGTTTAAGTAGGTGTTTATAATATATGAGAGAAAGATAATATAGCGGTGGCGCTTGATCTCTTGCTCCTGAAACCATGCTGACTCGGTGTTAGCAATGATTCTCTTTTGACAAAATTCATGACCCGTTTCGCGATGAGTTTTTCAAAAGCTGTATTAATGGCACTCAGGACAGATATTGGGCGGTAATTTTCAGGCAGGTTTCGGTCTCCATTTTTGTGTATAGGAACAACTTTTGCAAGCTTTAAGAGGTCTGGGTGCGTAGCTGTGTAATGTGCACGATTAAAAATAATTTCCAATGGAACGCAATGTATCTCTATACATTGTTTTAATATAAACGAAGAAACCTCATCACATCCAGTGCTATGTTTACATGGCGTCGTATTGACTACTGTGACGATCTCAGCTGCTGTGATTTCGACGTAACCAAAGGAATTGATCACCCTATCAGGAAGAGTATCAAGCGCAACGTCACGGCATGTATTCGTAATTTTCTTGCCGATGATACAAAAATAATTATTGAAAGATGCCACTACTAATTCTGCCAATATTCCTGACGCATTAGCGTAGGACATACTGTATTGGTTAGGAGTTGGTTTTATTGTTGAGTTTATAATCTGCCACGTAATTTTCGAGTCTCTTGAATTTCTAGCAATGGGAGTTGAGAATAGTATTCCTTTTTACGAGCGCGCATGATTTGTGTCACCTTATTTCGGGCTATCCTGAACTTTTCTTCGTATAGTAAGGGTTACCTCTGTTTTGCTTAATTTTTGTATGCCAATAGTCTTTCCTTTTTATGAGTTCCAAAATAGCACAGGTCATCCATGGACATATAGGCTTTTTGTGGTACCCCTTCTCGCGGATGACAGTAGATTGCACTATGGCCTCTCTCAAGTTATTACTTAATACGCTACATTGCTGGTTTGCATCAGTCCGGTGCAGACTCATATAGCTAATTTCTAAAACGCGTTGTTTTAAAACTTCAATATTAATTTTTTATGGTAACTCGCAGTTTGTTGGCAGGTGTTGCGTTCACGCGGAAATAAGATTATAGTTGGACAATGATCAGAAATTACTCTGTCACAAACAAGACAAGTGCTGGTTGATGTATCGAAATTGCAAAGTATGTGGTCAATTGACGTTGACGATGAGGAAGTGACCCTGGAAGGTGTCATAATAACATTATGAAAACCATAGGAACTGATAAGGGTAAACTATTCATAATTTGGATTGTTTATGGAGCAAATGTTCAAATCCCCACATTTTCTATTTTTCTATTGCAGCTGGTCAAGTGAAGGAGTAAAGCTTCAAAGTGATGCAAAAAATTATCAGTATTTTGGTTAGGGGCACGATAGACAACAACAATAGTTACAATGGTAGTTTTTACAACAAGGAAATCAAATTCATACGAAAAAGAGTATAAAAACTGTGCGTCAACAGAACACTCAATATCCCGTTTTGTGAAGGGACCAACACCACCACCTCGCGTGCGAGATAGCCTTGGCCTTGAAAAGAATGAGGAGCCTGGTATATTTTCAACTTCACCAGGATTTAGCCATGTCTCGGATACAGCCACAAATCGAATTGAGATGAATTAGTGGCTAGGAAGGAGCAGAGGTTATCAATATTTTTGTGCAAACTCCGTACATTGCACTGTATGAGTGAGTAAGTCTGTTTACTGGGTGGTAACTGATGCAAAGCCATGTTAAGAATTCTTAGCAGATCTTCGAAAGATCTTCCTCAGTTTCAATATGTACGACACTTGAATTCTCTTCTTTCCTAGCAAGAATTTACCATTTTCCACCGAGGTAAGCTTCCAGTTTTTTTCCTTTTTACGCGCCGTAGCCTTTCCAAGTAGAATTTTGTTTTCTATGCATAGATGCTCGTTGATGTAAACTGCCACAGTGCCTTCAAAGCCAAAGTCTGTTGGACCAAGTTTTTTCTTTTTGGCGGCTTGCGGCACAGTATCACGAGCTATGCGAGATGCGAACTTGATGATTACATTGGGCTTTTCTTTGTTTTTGCTTGGGACACGATGAATCACATCGATGTCTGCGCATGTCAGAGGAATTCCCAGTTTTTTCCTGCTTCTACCATTGCATCGGCTAGGTTTTCGTTTGGCTTTTTAGGCAGGCCCTTGATCTCGAGATTTTGTTGACGACTGTATTGTTTCAGTTCTGTAAGCTCTTTCTGGGTTTTTTTTAGTTCATCGTGCAGCTGTTATTTTCGTTCTTCAAAAGTACTTGTTCCTGCTTACTCTCTCGAGTGCGATTTTGAATTCTTCAAGTGGGCGTTGATGAATGACAGCGAATTACGCACCTTCTTGCATTTCTGCGCACACTTTCGAGCTAAAGGCATCGAATTTACTACAGAAGTCAGCCAGCATTTTAGCGACTTCCTTGATTGTTTTCGGTGTTTTTTCCATTTGCACAGAACACGAACTCTGCAGGGCAGCCCAGACACTATGTTATCAAAGCAGAAGATACGTGATACGCACCTGCAACAGTGAAGACCAAAGCATAAGCGACTGTTCGATGTGTGCACTTACCGGCATACAATAATTCTCAATGCAATATTTCAATGAGGCATGCAACTTGAATTAAAGCCACGTAACAGGCTTTCCAAAGCATTCCCTAACTTACCTGTGTTGCTCAGCATCATTCAAGAAGCTTTCACCAGGTTGATTTTCATTTGAATAACTTAGACAATTCTGTCTTGTAATAGGTCATGCAGTTGACTTCATTATTTGAAGGCATATGTCAAGAAATCAGTGCTAGAAGAGAGTGTAGCATTATGCACAGCTGCATAATTAAAGCCCTTTCTAAAAACACACCGATTCATGATCATTCACTGTGTTAGTAACTATACTCCTACCGAAGCAGACTGAGAACACATCTGGGCTCAGTGGCGCACCCAGAATCTCTGCCAGGGGGGGGGGGGGGGGTCAATTTTTAGGGTGGGGGGGGAGCAAGCACTTTACATAATATGCAATTGCCTTGCTTTAGCCAAAGGAATCCAACAGCGAATAAAATGCCTCACAATTATAATTATAATTACACCAAGGATGATGACGATATTTATTCCATCAGCATTTTACTAAATGTAAATTAAGTGTGAATGACTAAAGACAAGGCAATGATAGAGTGTTTTTGTTAATCAGGAAAATTCGACGTCAAGCCGCCTCCTGAATTGTAATGACAATGGGAACAGAGCACCAAAGGTACACGTTGGACTTGTGGGGCTGGACGCGTCGGGGGGGGGGGGGGGAGGGGTTAACTTGGCCTCAGGGGGGCGTTACAACTGCCGGACACCCCCCCCCCCCTCGTCGGTGCGCCACTGTGGGCATTGCATTCAATAGCTGATGTAAAATGCGAAAATTACTGCTTGTAGGTATGAATGCACCAACATGAGCAAGAAATATAGGTTCTCAAACTTCTAGTATTGAGTGTGGCAACATTTACGAAAAACACATTGCAACTGAAAAGTTGCAAAACTGTGCTGAAATAACTGAAATAGCTATATTAATAAACATAAACATAAACTGCAAATTCCCAACATTTCTAAATACTTTTCCTCACACTACCCTCATAGAGGTGGCTTCCCTTAATTGCTCACACCTCTGCCTTAATTCTATAATTCCCTGCTCTCGCTGCTTTGCCCATGCTGACTGGCACCTTGCACAAAGGTTAGGGCAAAGCAGCTTGTGTTGTGAGGCAAGCTGTCCACGTCTGGAAGCCACATGTCAGTTTATCAGAGTAAATGAAAGGAAGCCATGAGGGAA
>NC_051154.1:370069277-370111705 GCF_013339745.2 Dermacentor silvarum | reverse complement strand
AATCTATTTCATTCCTGGTTTTCTCGATAACGACTTTTCCAGGTCCACTTCTGTTGCGGCGCCTCTGAGAGAACGGTATGTATTATTCGCGAGTCTATTGATTTTCCGTCATTGCGAATTCTACCAAAATCTGTCCTCTAATGTTCCCAGGACCGATGCCGTATTAGCCATTTACTTGCTAACCAACCTGCTTTTCCCCCAGAAAACATTGCATTGAACTTTTGCATTGAAGTCGCCCATGACTACAGTGGACCCGAGTTTGCACCTTTCACATGGCTAATTAAACATCTTCATCAAACTGTTACTTTTCTTCATCGCGACTGGAGGTTGAGGCGTAAGGCTTGTAATGCCTTCATTATATTCCTCCTATTCAGCTTGCGGTTTGCGCATTCAAAGCTGGGTAAAGAGGGGCATCGCGGAAGTTATGCCTGTCCAATTATTTATGCAAGTCTTGACCAGAGCTCATGACCGACAGCTTCTCTCAACAGGTTCTTCGCCTCAGGTACGCGGGGCACCCCACGCATGTCCTTATCAGCGTTGCTGAAGGCCTTCTGAAACGCAAGTCACCACGAACAACTAATGCCACTCAGTCTTCCACAAATTACAACAAAGTTGCGGTTATTCCGTACATCCACGGCATTATCGCATCGTCTGAAAAGGATCGGCCTGCGCGCCAATGTAAAAGTGTTGTTTTCCGCTCACCGATAAACTGCAATCTTTGTGCAGATTGACCAAGGTGTGTGCCCCCCAAAGAGGTCGTCTGCAAAAAGAGACATCAGTCAACGTTCGTTGACTGTGTGAAAGGAATCGTTTACAACCTGCCATTGAACTGTGGGGACAACTATATTGGTCAGAGCAGTCAGTGTCTTAACGACAGGCTTCGGGAGCATCGATACATTGTGTTAGAAATGAGATGGGGGTTTATGGATGCGCACTGTCGAAATCGCATGTCCTAATCAGGCAAATGCCACAAATAAGGCCAAGTTCAGTCCAGTATACAGTGCTTGCTCAATTGTGAGCAAAAGTCGTAATCAGTTTACCCGCGAAATCATTGAAGCGGAATTGATTGACAGGTTTCGTGACACCTGTGTGTCACAACTGTCTATCGCCTTTCTAATAAGGAGCTATCTTTCTGCCTTAAAGATTACAATTTTATAAGCGGGTGGCGCACACGTGATGTGTCACAGTTTTTTTGCTATATATGTGTTGCTTGCTTCCAAATACAGCACTGTTGTAAGTCTGCGCTCGTGGTCTTAGCCTCTTCTCTGTCCTCGTCCAGTGCGCATCAAGTACCCTCCATTTTTAAAAAAGCTTTAGAGGTTGCCAACTTGTGGCAGATATCACAATTCTAGTTCATGAGCTGGTATACTCCAAGAGACGGACATTCACGAAAAATTAAAATGCATAATCGACTAAATAACAAACATTCACTAATTAAGTTTTTAACTAATTACCTTATAGGCCTTATTGCAATTTACAAATTGCAGGCATGGAGTTCGCAAGGCGGATACACTTGGAACTAAATCACAGGATGACACCAGTTTCGATATACTCATTCCCGAACTTTGCGGTTATATGCATTGCCGTTCCATTACTCTTGTGCTTCAATGTATGAAACGACGCTTTGTTAAGAAAGTAACTGGACCGCCAACGCATTTCTCAAAGTTCGGGGAGAAATAAAACGTATTTAGTAAATTTTTGTTAATTAGTCGATTATGCATTTCATTTTATTTGTGCAAGTAATGTCCACCTCTTGGAGTAGACCAGCTGATGAACTTTAATTGTGCTATCTGCCACAGGCAGCTGTTAAAAATGTTTTAAAGTGCTTTCTGAAACACCCTGTATATTCGATCAAGTATAAAAAAGGGCACATCGGACATAGCGGCCGTTTAGCCCTTTTACATACGTCTGCAGTCCTCCGTTTGTGTTATGTGTACATTCTAAATAATTTAAAGTCAAACATTCAAAGCGACAAAGAGCTTAAGAAAATGAAATTAGTTTATCTGCAGTAAACACGGTACACACGAACAGGAAGATTCGTGGCGTGTTGCTTACATCAAATGCTCGTAGTTCCTCCTTTTCTGCGCATCGAAGTTCGGTCAATCGGCGTGGGCTACCCAAAGCGATGCTCACCAGGTAACGAGAGGTTACCTGGTGCGCATTTGGTGTACGGAGATTTTTTGCACGGTGTTTGGCACAGAGGCAGATGCATCATACGGGCAACGACATGCTTGCTCACCTAAAGTAACGCAGCTCGAAACTAAGGATTGTGGTGCCAGAACACAATAAGAGATGCCGACTAAATGTCCCAGCTTACGCTATGTCAAGGGGTCCTAATCCCGGCATTGTATTCCAGTCAGGTCTCAAGTCAATGCGACGTTACAGAGCGGGTAGTCATACTCATTGCATCGTTAATCAGCATTTTCCGTCCACAGGACCGTGCTGTAAAGGCCGGACGAACCGGGCCGACGGGATCGTGCACAGCGCTGTGTCTCGTGCGTATCCTGCTTGCTCGAAGTGTGTACTGCGCGCTGTGCTCACCTTATACATACAAGTCCACCTCGTGAACCAGCAGGTTCTGTTTCTGCGTATCTGCATCCGAACAAGCCGCCACAAGAAACTAAACGAGGTAACTTTTAACACGCGAACCCTCTCGAGCGAAGCTAGCTTAGTAGGGCTGTTCGAGGAATTATTAGGTACTACCTGAGAATTCATTTACCTTAGTGAGATTAGCAAAACTAATGAGACTTATACAGCGTTCACTAGTGGCCAAGTATTCTGCTATATAGTTCTAACAGATAAGAGAGGATACGGGGCATAATTTCGGATCCATATGCTCATAGCGGGCGACATTGATGAACTGTACAGTATTATGAAACAGTAGAAGTCGTCGTAATAAGGCTTAATGGGATATATAAATTAAAGGTAATACAAGCCTATGCTCGAACGTCCAGTCGTGATGATGAAGTTGAAGAGTTCTAGAAGAATGTTGAATTCACCATGAAAATTGCAAACACCCTACTGTCGTCATAGGCGACTTTAGTGCGACAGGGGGGGGGGGGGGTGTCTGACTGAGGAACCGACAAGTGATAACTATGGCATCGACTCAAGAACAGTAGATGAAATATGCTGGTAGAGTTCACAGAAGAAATCGATTGCGAATAATGAATCTCTTCTTGGAAGTGGACATAAAAAGGCCGTAACGGGGAAACAAAAATTGCAATCGATTCCACATTCCTAGCATCGCGCAGGATGTAGAAGTGTTAGACAGGGTGAAGAGCGGTGATCATAGGTTTCTGCGGTCAATGATTACTCTCGATTTGAAGAAAGAAAGCAAAATTAGACAAGAAGAAAAAGGCCAACCTGGAAGCAGTCAGGGGAGAAGTAGACGAATTCAGGCTAGTGCTCGTGGGCAAATATGCAACTTTATAACAGGAAGATGAAGATACGATAGATATAGTGAATGATATATCAGTTCGGCAACTGTGTGCTCCTTGCACGCAACTTAAACCAGTTTTTTTGCAAATTTGCAGCGCATCGCTTGTCGAGTGCTGCTAAAACGAAGCCACCCTGCTGCGAAGACACCTCGTGATCACCGGCCAGGGGCAAGCCACAGGCATTGTTTGCACGACTGCGCCTGCACCTACTATCGCCTGCTGATAAAAAGAATAAGTCTTGGTCAAGTGGGTCTTGGTATTGCCGGAAATCTTAGTCAAGTAATAAGCGGGAGAAGCGTGCTTCTTCAGCGTTCAACCGACGAGAGCAACGCCCAGGCGCCGCGCGTCCCGTCGTCGTAGCCAGGGCTACATCTAGCCGTCCAGCTCAACCAGGATGGCGTTCCGAGAACCCCCGCCCAAGGCGCACTGCTTCACCTTCAGCGCGCCAACAGGTAACAGCGCCGATGAAATCATCGACGCCATCGATGAAACCGTAGGGCCGGGAGGCCTTGGGACCCTCCAACACCAGGGAGGAGTTAAGTTCATCGCAGCTGTCGCGTCCGCAGCAGCCGCCGTAAAACTATCGTTCCGGGGATCCTTCATTCTGAACGCTGCCTCGGTCCCAGTCACTCAAGTCAGACCACGAGTCCTCTACATTTCCACCTTGCGTGTTCCCCCGTACGTGGAAGATGCCACACTCGCAGCCGCCCTGACTCCGTATGGAAAAGTTCTCGCAATTCAAGAATCGCAGTTCGAAGAAAGACCCACAGAAGGTACCGGCGTACGGGTCATTCGCATGGAAATGTCGAAGCCCGTGCCAAACTTCATGTCCGTCCAAGGCCACCGCATCATGTTCGACTACCGTGGAATTCGGAAGGTGTGGAGCGGAGGCCCACATTGGGTAGACATGCGAAACGCCACGTTGCGAAAGGTTCGAAAGTCTACGGTCACGAGACGGCCAAGTGCACATCGCCTTGTCGTCGCTGTGCCGGGAACCGCGTCACAGCGGACTGTTTCCTGCCGAGGTCCTCCGCCGCTACTACCACAGGCACTAACATCCCCGCCAGCATCGAAGATGACGACGACGGCCAGCCAAAGACGAGCTCCCCAAAGATTTTCCTAACGATTACCGGGCCCCCGAAGTGCAAACATCGTCAGAAGGGCCTCGAAACAATGAACTCTTCGAAACCATGTCTCGCTCGGAATCTTCAAACAGCTCTGCAGACGAAGATTTCTCATCGGTGGTGCTCTTCTGAGAAGAGCACCACCGAAGTCAGCTTATCAGAGGCAGACTCAAGCGAGACGACCTCTCCTCCAGAGCATGGAACCAACCAGGCAGCAGATTCCGCAGCGCGCGAAGGCGTCACCGCCAACGAGCTCACCGACAAGCCGCGTCCTCCGGTTCGCCGAGGGCACCGCCCCCAGCCAGAGCAGACGCCATTACCTGGTACCATGCGCGAGACGGGACTCCCCCAAGCCAGCGGATACCATGTGCCTAGAACAACGGACGCGTCGTTAAAGAATCCAGTAAATCAAGTAATCGACCTGCTTCCTAAGGCAGAAGCAATGGACACTGATAAACCAGATATAAAGCGAACACGCGAAACAGAAACGGACTCGAGCGGTTCGCAGAGAGATTGTAAATCTAAGGTTCCGAATAAGTTACGGGCATCGGATTCCGCCCTTTAACTAGGCCTGTAACATGGCGATGTTGTTCGCTTACATCATGACGGTGGTGCATTTCCTCTCTCTGAATTTTCAAAGGTTTTGGTGCGTCGACAAACAGAGAGGTGTTGCACTTCGCGCGAGCGTCGACGTGCTTTTCTTTCAAGAGTGTAATTTCCGGACACGCCTCGACGTGTTAAACTTTACGGCCCGATTTTCTGTTGATGCGTTCTTTTCTTTAACAAATGTTGTCTTGCGGTGTAGGAGTGGTGTTCTTAAACCCCCATTTTAGAAAGGGAGTCCACTGCGCGTACGGCATAGACGGCCGCACGTTAGCAGTCGATTTTTGGCTACACACGAGACGGGTCAGGGCACTAGCGATATTTGCACCCGCACGTCGATCCAATTCCACAGATTTTTTTTAATCGTTAGACACATTCATGTTCGAGCCTTACCCGACGTTTATCGTCGGGGATTTCAACTGTTTCCTAAACGAGGGCCGCGACACTCGCGGGCCCGAACGGTCCCGCTGCTGTCGAGGAAAGCGCGTTACGTCGGCTTGTGGCTCTATTCTGGACATTCCGCCATTTTCTTCGAGGCGGACGTAGACGCGACGCTTACAAAATGGCGCTGAAGGCCCCGATTTGCTTTCGTAACGTGACGCAAATTTGACGTTTGGTCTAATAAGCGGAAATGAAGGCACTGAACTTAACGTTCCTGATTAAAGAGAAAAAGTTGTTTTTCTCCTCAGTAAAAAGATAGCAGCTGGCTCAAAGCGTACAATTATTCCGCCGAAAACGCTTCTCGCTTCCGTCGTCTTCTGTGAACAAGCCATCGTCTCCTTCTTTAGGTATGATCCATATTCCACTGGAAACTGAATGACTCATCGTACATAGACGAGGTAACCTAAAGTTTGCCCGCGTGGCACCAGTGCCGATTGCTCCCCTGGCGGAAGGATGGAAGTGTCGAAGGTCATCGCTGTGCCAGCGCGCGCCCGTGTTCGCTATATATATACGGCGCGAGCGATCGTGCGTGTTCTTTTCGCGACGGCGAGCGCGACCTCATCAACCAGGAAAGGTGGCACGCAATACTGCTGTGTTGTTGATTGCCACAACAGGCTCGAAAGGCCGAAAGCCGCCTGTGAAGTCCTGCAGAATTCCGAGGAGGTGGTACCAGGGCAGACAAGCGGGGATAATGCAGTGCGCCGAGTCAAGTAAGTCGCGTACTTTCGCATTCGCGTGCAATATCACGGCCGCTAGATAAAAACGCAATTCTAATATGCCTGTATTTAGCGCATGACCGTTTGTTTAGACGTTTCATGTAGTTGAATCGTAAAGTGACATCCGCCGCGTTAGCTTAGCGGTAAATGCATACGTGTTGCGCCGCTAAGCTCGACGACGCGAGCTCGATTCCCGGTCACCGTGGCCACATTTCGATGGGGGCGAAATGCAAGAATACTTGTTACCGTGTACTTTGATTTTTGTGCACGTTAAGGAAGCCCCGGAAGTCAAAATTATTCCCGGAGAACCTCCATTACAGCGTGTCTCATAATGATATCGTGGTTTTGGCACGTAAAACCCCCGAATTTTATTGATTGTACTGTTGGTTCACTCGCGATTGGCAAGGGCAAGCTCAAGAGAATTCTATCCCTTTTCCAAACGCTGCAACTTAAATTGCTAGTTGTGCAGGTAACAAAAGGGGCCGCGCGCTAATTGTCTTTGGCGTGCTAGCAATCCGTATTTAATGCAAGCCGCGGTCACCGCTTGCGTCGGTAAGCGGCAGATCGGAAAGCAGCTGCCCGAGACGTGCGCGTTATGTTTGTTGTTTGGCCATGCTTTCTAGGTTCACAATTTCCAAGCATGCTTTAAATAATGGCCACCTTGCAAATTTTTTGTGCTTCACTCTTGATGTCAAGACTTTTGGTTTCGTGTACTAGCCAGTCATCGGTGTGAGCTTCAGTGCGGCGGAGCATTCGCCCGACGAGAAAGTAGATTTGCTTTGATGAGGCATGTACCGCTACTTCTTGCGCTCGTGCTGCTGGTCCCAAGGTAATCGCTGGTTACCGTGATCTGGGTTCATTTCGCGGAACAGTTTGTACGAGCGATTTCTCGTGAGCAGTGAAAAGATACCTTGCTCACTAACGCAATGAGTTGCCATGACTCTAACATCTGCATTGAATAAGGCATGATATACATTAAATATTTATACAGCATGATTAAAGACATTGTGCGCATACGTAGTACTTACATCGTTAATTAATTTTATTGGCTTATTGCTGCCTACTGCATGTGTTCTTTCTGTACTGACAGTGCTGATGCCACTCCCTGGGAGCCAAAATGAGAGCAGCTGTGTGTGCGTGCCCAGCGACCACGGAACCAACCGAAATCGTCACCATCTCTGCAAGCATGCGTGACAGCTTTGTGACGGCACCATAGAGAAATAAGAGTCACTAAATTACTGGACCAGGTGTGTACCTCTAACTCGAATACGTATATCTTGTTGGACAGCTCCGACACGCACTTGGCTTTCGCTATCACATCACCGTCCACAATTTGTTCAACGTGTGGAAGCAGCCGCTCCCCTTTCTTGAGGTTGCCGCCACGAAAAGCTGTCGGCGTCGGCAACCTTTTTGAAACCGCATTGCAGTCTTTGCATCGCTGTTCACCAAGCACGCGATCTGCAGCCGTCGAAAACGTAGCGCCGTGAGCACGCGCAGCGAAGGAAAGCGCGGGCGTAGCAATGTGAACAAAGCGGAGACTGCACCACGGCGCGACCGCGCTGCTTGACATTTCCACATTGGGGGCGCTGTCGGAAGGCGTAGTAGCGCTTTCTGACAGCATCCCCAATGCGGAAATGACAGACGGATGCGAATAGTCCGCAATGCAGACACTCTCACGTTTACAATGCAAGACTACCTTGACTTGTTGAAGGCTAGGTACGAAACCTTGCTCCGACAGTCATCCAGAGCTGCCAGTATCGCTAACACCCAGGGTAAACCTTTATCCGATCCAGCCATGCTCCGGAACATACGAGCAAGCTCGGTGGATGGAGAAAAAAGGGCCTACTAGAATTCCATACGTCACGCTCCCGGATCGATGGTACTCATAACGACTGTTCGTCCTACGTGAGTACTGTCTTTACCCAGCACGTAGCCGAGGTACTCACTGCTGAAGAAGGCAGCTGGGACAGGAACGATTCCAGGGATAGTTAGGGAATTCTGTCGAGACCTGCTCCAGGTATCAGCGGATGTCTTTCAGCATCTATGTGAGCCAAAGACACCCGACGAGCTGCGCGCAGTGGTAAAAGATGTGAATGCCTCTTCTGCGCCCGGCCCTGATGGCATCCCAATCCAGTTTTACGTGTGGTTTTTCGACGCCGCCAAAGAATCGCTTTTGTCAATGGTCAATAAGTTCATAGCAGATGGCATTCGGCCAGACTCTTTCCACGACAGCCGGATTGTCCTCCTACCCAAGCCAGGTGGCCAGGCCTCAGACCCACGGTCTTGGCGGCCGATTACGTTGCTAAATGCAGACTACAAGATAGTCTCGTCAATGCTAGCGAAAAGAATAAGCGGCGCTCTTTCCTACATAAGCAGCCAGACGCAGATGTGTAGCATTTCAGGACGATCAATCTTTTCATCTTTAGCGTTGACGAGTGATCTTTTTACGTTCGCTTCTAGGACACATATCCCAGGCTGTTTCGTATCGCTGGACCAAGCGAAAGCTTTCGATCGCGTCAAGTACCGATGCATGCTTGGTGTACTGGAAGCTTTCGGTTTCGCGTCGAATTCGTAGATAAGATCGGCGTCCTGTATTCGGGTTTATCTGCAAAGCTGCTCGTAAACGGCCGTCTAAGCGATTCTTTCCCCGTGACACGAGGTCTTAGGCAAGGTTGTTCAAGGAGCCCGCACCTGTTCGTTCTTTGTCCTTTGTTGCATCGCATTTCACTTTGCCCATCAATACGCGGCTTTCTCTTGTCAGGCCAAGGAGAAATAAAGGTGTCGGAATTTGCAGACGACGTATCCCTCTACTTGAGAAACGAAGAGAGCTACTACGCCTTACTTTTATTTAAGGAATACTCTGAATTATCCGGAGCCCTTTTGAACAAAGACAAAAGCAAGGCTATGGCCTTCGGGAACTTTGCATCCTCCCTTGACGGAGTAGCTGGAATCAAAGCCTTGGGAGTAGTGTTTCTCACGTCCGGGGAAGTGGTGCAGGAGACTACATGTCCAAGTTTATACAGCTGATAAAACTACTATCCTTACTCTGTATAGCTCTCTACTAATTTGCTGTCGAATTGATGGTTCGCCTTGCGGGTGAAACTGCGACATTTTTTGGTCCTTGCTGTGGCGAATGTTCCATGTAGGTATAGAGTCAAGAACACAACCGCGAATTCTTTCGATGTTATCTTGTGGTGCATATGTGCATTTCTGTTGTGGCGCCAACGAGGATCGGTGGAACTAGCCAAAGCGAGCTATGTACCCGTTACTACGCCGTTTACCTGAACACGTGTATGAACAGACGTGCGCAGACTTGATTATATTGAACAAAAACCATTTCCCCAGGAAATAGTCGGCACGATTAATAAAGCTCCGTAATGGGCGCATCCCTGCGCAGCTGTTACCGTACTAACACATTAATCTCTGGCAGGTCAGAACACCTGCCACATTTGTATGCCATCTTAGTGTGTTCCTTTTTTTTTTCATAATGTGCCCTTTTGATTGTATGGGCCATTGTCGCTAGTATTTGAATGTTTTATTTTACATGAAGCCAAGCGCACATGTATTTTCAAGAATGTACGTCTGTTGAAATAAACTTTTCGTAAACACTTCAAAGTGCTGTTATGCGTTACATTCGAACAGAAACGACTATTCTTGAATTTTTAGTAGTAAATTCTGGAATCGAATACGATCTGAATAGCAAATGCCAATCCACGGGACGTATATGTTTCCACTTCATTTCACCTGCTGGCACGTTGAAGGAGATCGCCAGACCAGCCACGAAAATTACATTGGCCTGCCCAGTCTCCCCGATTCCGGCTGAGTACATGGGTAACATCCATTCTCTAACACTGTTGTTCACACTGTTAATTCCTTCTCTCGGAATTAGCCTATTGGCGGACCCACCTGGGGCTGGTTTCGTGGTAAGACCTCCAACCACAGGCTGATGCTCTAAGCTGCCGTGCGCGCTCCCAGATTGAGCCTCTTCTCGGGAGAATGGTTGGCGGCCATTGAGTTTCTCATTATTTACCTAGAGGGAAATCTGGCGCTGCTGCGCTGTGGTATGCATGGACACAACCTACTGAAACTCCAGACCTGCACAGATATCCGGCTTTTATGGGAGCCGCTTGCGTCCGCTCTCGTTCAACCGGTGGCCATAGGTGGCGCTTTTATAACCTGTTCGCAAGATCTCTGTGAGCAACGTACCCTCGTTATCGTGACAACGGGACCTAAATGTGATGGCCAGATCACATGGGAACGCGGAAATAGACAATCGGTCATCGATTACTGTCTCATGGCAGAAGGAATTTATAAGTTGAAAAGGGGTGGGGGGGATGGTCATTGACGAGGAAGGGTATAGCAGCATAGGAAGTGACCATAAACGCATCATCTTTAAAATGGGATATGTAGTTGGGAAAGAGAGCAAGGAACGAAGAATGACCAGCCCAAATTTGAACGCTGAACAAATAGCAAATATAGCCAGCCACAAGAGTTGAGAAAGAACTTGACAAATGGCCAAGCAAGGAGTGGGAATATAGTGAGCTTGTAAGTTTAATGGCGAGAGAAATTATCAAAGAGAAGCAACATGCTTGTTGGAAATTGTTGAAAAGTAGAAGAGGGTGATTTAATGGAATGAATGAATGAATAAACCTTTATTTGAAGCAATGAGTTGGCAGTCGAGGTGGGAGGGTCCCTTATTCCAGGAACCCTCTGGCTTGGATCGCCCTCCGGGCTCGGGCGACGAGTTCGCGCTGGTCGACCAGGTCCGGCTTGGAGATCGCAGCCTCCCACGTCTCTGCGAGGAGGCTTGGGTCTGCGTCTGCTGCGATTGGTGGTGTCGTTGTGATGCTTGCTCGGGTGTGCTTGCATTGCAGTAGGAGGTGCGCCAGGGTGTCTGGCACGTTGCAGTGTGGACAGGTGTAGCTGTATAGCGTCGGGTGGAAATGATGCAGTAAGCTTCCGTGGGTGAAGGTATTGCTCTGGAGTCGTCTATAGTCGGTGCCTTCGTTTCTCGTTAGTTTTGGATGTGGTGGAGCGTATACCCTGTGTCCAAGCCGATAGTGCTGCAGTAGTGCTTGATAAGTTAGCGGTATTGTTTCCGTTTCCTCCACTGATTTGGGTGGGTGGGACATGTGGAGAATCTCGTGCGGGGAGGCCCGGCCGCGGTGTGTGCCGCTTCATTCCCCTCGAGTCCCTCATGTCCCGGAACCCACATGATGGCAGGTGTAGGGGGGAGGAGTGTCGCCACGTTTCAGTATGTTTATCGCTTTGACGGAGATCCTGCCCTTCATGTAGTTGCGTGCCGCTGTTTGAGAGTCGGTGAAGACCACTATGGCATCCTCGCTTGTATGGGAGGCGAGTGCTATAGCGGCCTCCTCTGCTGTGTCCGCGTGTTTGGCGAGAATTGTCGCCAACGCCAGTGTCGTTCCCCTGTAGTCTGTGACGCTGATGGCGAAGGCGTTTCGGCCCGGATACTTGGCTGCGTCCACGTAGCGCACCTGCGGGTCGTTACGATGCTTGTGTCTGATGGCGTTTACCCTGGCGAGCCGTCTGCCTCGACGGTGTTCTGGATGCATGTTCCGAGGGATCTGATGAACTTGTAGACAATCTCGGAGCTTCGACATGATCTTTTCCTTACTGTTCGCCATCAAGTTTTATGTTGGTTGCGTATCCTGTGCGTCGGAGGACTGCTCGGCCTGTGGTTGTGAGCTTGAGTCTCTCGATCTGGTTAATGAGGTGCGCTTCCGCGAGTTCTTCCCAGGAGTTGTGAACTCCCATGCGAAGCAATCGGTCAGTGGAGGCGGTTGTTGGCAGTCCTATGGCGAGCTTCGTGGCCTTTCGTATTAGGAGGTTTAGCTTTTGTTTCTCGGCTGTCTTCAGGTTGAGATAAGAAGTTCCGTATGTAATGCGGCTATAAAGGAGGGCTTGTACCATTCGCAAGGTGTCGTGCTCTTTGAGGCCATTGCGGCGATTTGCCACCCGTCGTATCAGATGAGTCAGCTGTGCCACAGTGTTCTGTAGTCTAGGGAGTGTGGCGGAGCCGGACCCGTCCTTGTGTATATGGAGTCCGAGGATTCGAAGTGAGTCGACCTTCGGTATCGGGACTCCCTTAAGAAGGACATGTGGGTCCGGTGAGTCGTGGCTTGGGGGCCGGCCCCGGGTGCGTGCCGCGAGTACTAATAGCTCGGATTTATCCGGGGCACATGGAGGCCGCAGGTGTTCAGGCACCGTTCGATGATGTTGACCGCCTCCTGAAGACGGTCCTCCTGTTCGCCCGTGCTCGCGCCTCTCATCCACAGTGTGATATCATCTGCATATAGAGCATGAAATATCCCTGGGACGGTGTCTAGGAGCCGGGGAAGTTTGAGGAGGGACACGTTGAAGAGGAGTGGCGAGATTACCGAACCCTGCGGCGTACCCCTGTTAGGTAGGGGAAATGTCTTGCTCCGGAGATTGGCAATTCCCACCGTGCCCGTACGGTTGGTGAGGAAAGCGCGCATGTAGGCGTATGTTTTCGCACCGCAGCCAATATCTTCTAGGTTACGGAGAATGGCTTCATGGCTCACGTTATCGAAGGCGCCCTTTACGTCTAGAGCTAGAATGGATGACTTGCTGTGTTTGCTCAAATGGTCAAGAATATCTTCCTTTAGCTGGAAGAGGACGTCCTGCGTGGAGAGCATCTGGCGGAAGCCGAACATGGTGCGTGGATAGCGATCGTTGTCCTCGAGATGTGTGGTGAGCCGCTCGTTGACCATGTGTTCAAACAGTTTCCTGGCGCAGGACGTAAGGGAGATGGGGCGGAGATTTGCGATGGAGATGAGTTTGTTCGGCTTGGGTACCATGGTTACCTCCGAGTGTTTGCAGGCTGTTGGTAGCTCGCCCTTAATCCAGCAGTCGTTATAGTACCGAAGGAGAGCCGCCAACGCCTGAGCGGGTAGCTGTCGAAGGTGCTTGTTGGTGACTCTGTCTTTGCCCGGGCTCGTATTGCGTCTTAACCTAGAGAGGGCCGCCTGTAACTCTGCCTGTGTGAAAGGCCGATCTAGCTCTTCGTTCGACGCTCCTTCGTACTCCTTGGTGGTGGAAAGGTTGGTGGCAGTGGTTTGCGGGTTAGTTGAGCCGTGTAGCTTCGTCTGAAGTTCTTGGAGAAGCTGATCCTCTGTGCCGCCATAGTTGTGGATTAGCCTGTGAATTGTATGTCTTTGTTGGGTTTTGGT
This sequence comes from Dermacentor silvarum, assembly GCF_013339745.2. Taxonomy (NCBI): domain Eukaryota; kingdom Metazoa; phylum Arthropoda; class Arachnida; order Ixodida; family Ixodidae; genus Dermacentor; species Dermacentor silvarum. The sequence continues at coordinate 370,098,170 of NC_051154.1, read as the reverse complement.
GTGGGTGTCGTCGACGAGGGCTCGAAGTATATGCCAAGTTTGCTTTGTGCTGAGCGTCCCTTGAAGTTGGTCGAGGAAGGATCGCCAGTTCTGGCTCGCTAGCTGTTCAGCGTACTCCTGTGCCTGCGTGCTTAATATGGCAATTCGGCGCTGGAGCTTGCGGTTGAGCTTTTGCCGTCGCCATCGTTTGAGAAGCGATCGCCGAGCCTCCCCTAAGTGCAGTAGGTGATTATCGACCGCTGGATTGTCCTCGTCTAGATGAATCGTCCTAGTGTGGCCGTCAGCCACACCCACGATACCGTTTAGCTAAGCTTCAATGTCTTCAATGTCCGAAACGTCGTCAAGCTCATTCCTATACGCCTTCGAGCCAGTGAGTCGCGCCTTTCCTGTCTTGGGCGTGCGGTGAGATTGTTCAACCTCGATTTGAATTATGTGGTGATCGCTCCCTAGCGTGTCTGGGAGTCGGGTCCACGTGGCCTTTCGCACGTCTCGGGTGAACGTGAGATCAGGATTGGTGTCCCTCGACACGCTGTTGCCCACTCGGGTTGGTTGGAGCCGGTCATTCAATAGCGTAAGGCCGTGCTGTTGTGCGGCGTCGTGAACCCCTGCCCCTTTCTTGGTGGTATTGGGGTAACCCCAGGCCGCGTGTGGGGCGTTAAAGTCCCATACTACGACAAGCCGGTTACCGTTAACGCTCTTGCGAAGGTCCCGGACGAAGTGGTCGTAGTGGAGTAGCTGCTCTCGCGGTGGGCTGTAGAGGTTGACCAGGTATAGGCTCTGTTGATTCTTGCAAGTCGGCAACACCTCCACTATGGTGTGTTCGATTTCAGTGTCTTCAATTTCGTGTGGCTGTTCCGTTAGTGTCTTCTTGACAAGAATATCGGTGCGGGAAGTGTGCGCCATAGTGGTGTAGCCAGGGAGCTTTATTTTCTTGGTGTTGGTTTCCTGTAACTCGATTATATCAGTATTGTTTGTTTTGAGATATTCTTGCAGGTTGGCCGAGCTGGGTCTATAGGATGTGCAATTCCAGTGCCAAATGCGGAGGGTGGGAAGCGACTCGGTGTGTCTACGTTTGAGAGTCGCCATGTTGGTGGTTGTCCTCCACCTGGAGTTTTGGTGTTGTCGAGCTAGAATCCTCTGCGGATTCCACTCGCACTGTCTTCCGTCCTTTACGTTTGGTTCCGAACTGCTCCGCCAGATGTTCATGAGTCACGAAATTCTTGTAAGCATAGGTCATGAAGTTGTGTTGTTGTGCCATGAAGCCATCCAGTTTGGCATCGAGTGTGGTGACCGTACGGGTTAGCGGTTCTACCTTTTCCATGATTTTAGTTATCACTGTCTGTATAGTTCTGTCTGCTGATGCGATAAGCTTCGTAGTGAGGGTTTCCTCGAAGACTTGAAGGCGTCATTCAACAAGGTCGAGAATCTTCGCTTCAAATGCTTGCAGCCGTTCGTCTACCTGCTTCATTATTCTGGCTTCTACCTGTTTTAGTATGCTTTCTTCTACTCTCTCCGCTACTCTGTCCTCGAGTTCTGGCGTGTTGCACTCGGCTACCGGTTGTGGTTCTATCGTCCTCTGTAGATCCTGTACTTTATCTTCGAGGGTCCGTATAGTCGCTGTCTCGTCCGAACTGCTCGTCTTGCGTGAGGAATTCGAGGCGCTGCTTCCGTTCGCCGCGGCGACGTAAGTGATTCGCCTAACGGAGCGAGACCGTGACCGAGAGCGGGATGTAGAGCGCGATCTTAGGATAGAGCGAGAGCGTCTCCGGCCAGGTGTTTGTTGAGGCGAGGGCCCCTGTGAGCTGCCCGAGGTGGTCACCAGCGCGGGGAAGTCTTCGGTGCTTGAGCTCCAGTGATTCTCTCGGGCGCGAGCGTTGTCAAGCTGATGTCTTCTTACTTGGTAGGGGGGCGGGTGGTTACGGAGTTTCTTCTTGCATTCCTTGCCTGCCGTTTCGTGGTCTCCGCCGCAAATCTTGCACTTCGGGTGACAGTCATGTTCTTCCGTGACCCCATCGCGCCCGCATGTGTAGCAGAACTTGGCCCTCGGCTGAGGACAGATATCCTGTCGGCGTCCGATGGCGCCGCAGGTTCTGCAGTATTGGACGGATTTTCGGTAGGGCTTGCATCTGTAGTCACCGCTCTGGTACGTTAAGTAATAAGGGACGTGCTGTCCGTCGAAGGTGATAACCGCGGTTGTTGAAGATCCTAGCATGCGTGCGCCGAGAACCGTGTATCTTGAGTCCACTCGAAGGCCGGCAACAATCTCCGTGGGACTTGTACCCGGTTCAAGGCCGTATATCACTCCACGGCACACATCGTCTGGGTGTCGAATGTGGGGATTTACTTGATAGACGGAAGAATAAAAAAATTACAAGGCCACACAGGCTGACATGTCACACAGGCGAACACTACGCCACAAAGGCGAACTCACACGAGCATAGCCACACTTCTTCCTTCACCGACCAACCGACAACTGCTACGTGGGTCCCAAGCTTCATTAGCCCACTAGTGCACTACATGCAGAGCGCTTCCCGAGGGAAGGTGATAGCGATTTGCTAACATTCGGCCATCCTGAATTCCTTAACGTCCTCGTTAAGGCGATCCTACATAAGGTTTTCCTAATAATCTTACAGACGCTCGGATATCCTAAAAAGAATAAACAAACATTTCCTAAAATACAAACAGTAAAAGAGAAACATAATACTACTAGCTTAATGCAGAAAATTAAAGAAAAAGAATACGCAAGCAAGCACTATGTCCAAGAACATACGCTTAAAGTTCACCACAGCATGCAGTAATTCGGTGGTTCATAATGTACAGATCTGAAAAGTCATTTCATCCGGCTATCTTGACTGGCTTGACATTGCGGATAGCCACAACACGAGAAGAAGAAAAAAAGATGTTCCACACTACACAAGAACTTCGCACAATAGAATTCTCGCTGCACACTGAGAGAAAAAAAATCCCAACACAGTCTCGTAGTCTCGCCGGTAAAGTGCGTATACGTTGTGGACGTTGCCTTATTGATGTTTCTCCTTCCGCTTGTTACTCTTCATATTTGTCATCAACCTTTTCTTGTTCACGAGTCCTTGGCGGACCTTTGCCCGTCCCGCGCTTGGACGGCCACTTGAACAAACCGGGTTTCTTTGCTTCCGCAGGTGCCGTCGGTTTAGGTTCGGAAGATGCCGTCCCATCGGTGGCTTCGTCAGGCTTTTCCTCGGATACGGTTTCAGTCGCCGGCTTTACACTTTCTTCGGCAGCCTCGGAAGATTTCTTGCTTTCGTCTGCAGCCTCTGGCTAAGCTTCAGTGGCAATGACTCCTTCTTCACAACCTTGGTCTTTAGATGCCTGTTCTGTCGTCTCGTCCGCGCCCATTGACATGGCACCGCTAGGCTCTTCAGCTTCTTTTTGAGCAGCTTCAACCTTTCTTGTTGCTTCTTCACTTGCCTTGTCACCAGAATCAGGTACTTCGTCTTCCCGCCTTTCTGGTGTGGTTTCGCCTCTGGGCTCCGGCTGGGCTATGTCTTCCTTGACTGCTGTAGCTTGGTCTGCCTTTACGATTCCTTCCTCGGAGGCTACCGCTTTGTCTTCGGTTACTTTTGTAACTCTTTAATGCTGTTCAACGGCGGCGGGGGCTTCTCTTGAGTAGGCCATTCTGGAGAGCCGGACATTCCAGAGTCACAGGGTGGCTCCTTCGACGGCTCTCCTGCAGATTCACTTTCGTTTTCTTTGTTTTCTGGCTATGCAACAACGTCTGAACGTTTCGGCACCGAAGTTTCTTCATTTTCTTTAATTTCGCTTGTCTTTTCTAGCTCTTGAGGAGTGAGCTCTTGAACGTCACGTTCCTCTGGTCCCCCGTCTGCCTCCTTTGGAACATTCTAATCCGCTTCTTTTTCTTTCGACATGCTTTCCTCCGTTGCCTGTGTCGATTCTTTCTCACCTACGCCCATTTCAGCAGAAGCCGCAGCTTTGGGCGTATCCTTAGCTGCGTCGCCTTGTGAGCGCGCTCCGCTTCCTTTGACGGCTTGCCACTCTCTGCGGTGACGTCGCGAACTTTCTTGGTTGCTTTCCGTTGTTCCCATTCGATGCGCTCAAACACGAGGATGTCGTAAAGAAAATCGTCCTCGTCGCCAGGTGTCCTTCCCAAGAGCATGGTGCAGAGCTCGAGAGATCTCAGACCCGTGAGAACTTGCTCTCGCGTATCGTGAAAGTCAAGGTTCACTTCACGGCAAAGCCGCACCTTAGAGTGGAAATAAGTGGCCGTGCTTTCATTTCGCTGTTGCACGCACTCTTGCATCCTCCGCCATCGTTCCGCTACTCGAGTTTCACTCACGAACGTGCGACGAAAATGTTCCTCGAACTCTTCCCACGACTTGTTTCGAGAACTTCTTGCCCGATACCTGTCTGTCACAGCTCCAATCAAACGGGATTTTGCTGCCTCGAGAGTATACGCAACGGGCCATCCGTGAAATGTCGAGGTTCGTCGTATATTGTCGATCCACTCACGTGCCGCAGGAGCATCCTCGGAGCCGTCAAAGCTGCTGATGTTTTGACTCAGGCCCGGTACAACTTAGAACGTTGGCAGTGGTTGAGGCTCCGCCGCACCGCCAGGAGTCAGTCGTTCCAAAAATGCTGCCATAATCCTGTCTTTTTCTGGTAGGGCTTGGAGGAGGTCGCGCGCCGTGATCGCGTCACCGCGGCCAGCGTCCGCGTCTCCTCCGCCATTGTGGTTGACTTTTTCCGCTGAGTGTTCCATTAGGGTTAAAAACCCAACTCGCATTCGGCCATCGGTGGCTACGGGAATACTGGATGAAATCCCACTTCTGAATTATGCTGTCTTCCGTCGGTGATGCAGGTACACGTCGTAGTAAAATAGGGTGATTTGAGGGAAGAATGAAAAATTTACAAAGCCACACAGGCTGACATGCAACACAGGCGAACTTTGGTTCGATTTGGTGCCTATAGATATAGCACAACCCATTACGGGGGATTGGCCATGAATCGGGCGGCAGTGGCTAGAAAAAGGATGAATACTCAAATAGGATTTTATTACTCAAGAATGTGATAATAGATGAACTCTAATCGTTAACATTAATTTTTATGCTACAGTATCTTAAAATTTGAAATTATTATTTTGTTTTTGTTGTGGAAAGTAAAACAGTGAAATTAGCATGGCAGTCTCCTTGTTTCCATTACAAAAATTAAATAAGGCATCACATACGCTCCTACTGCAGTGTCCTAGTGCCGACGCCCCCAGAGACAGAATGCTAGGTAGCGTAATGGCTAATCCAAGTAGGCGGAGAGGACCTCTTAGAAGTCGTTTTCTACGCACGGTGAACCTACTACACTCTATAAAAAATGATTCATAGTTTGGGGTTCATTACAATAAACAACATAGAGGGGAAGGTGCCAAACCAGACCTATGGGAATAAAAAATAAGCCTTGGTATTTGGCAACGCATTCGCGTAAATGAAACTTCAAATTTTCTTGTAGAACACCATCTGCTGTGCCAAGGAAATCTAAGGTGCTGAAAATCGGTGTTATTTATTACACATGAGTTGGCATGTTCTTCTTGGACGGATTTTTTTTTCAATCTTGCAGGAGTGACAGGCGAACACTAAGCCACCGAGGCGAACTCACACGAGCATAGCCACACTTCTTTCACCGACCAGCCGACAACTGCTACGTGGGTCCCAAGCTTCGTTGGGTCCACTAGCGCAATACATAAAGAGCGCTTCCCGAGGAAGGGCGCTAGCGATTTGCTAACAAAAGGAAAAGGGAAGCCGAAAAGCTAGTGGAACAGGAAGATACGGGAGGCGATCGACGAACAAAACAAAGCATCACGCGAGCACAGGCAGGCCAAAATTGCACAGTTGCCGCAGGATGAAATAGACATAAAATGGGAAATATACAGCGGGAAAAAAAACATGGTTCAAATATTAGTTCAAGCCAAGAATGAAGGTAAAAGTGCGCGTTGGTTGTCAGAAATACGTGAGAAAAAGAAGGCCGCACCTAGAATATTTTGGAACCACATTGACTATTGGGCAGGAATCGGGAACAGTACAACACATTCTTGACGAAGATGGAAACAAACTGCAAGAGGACGCGGCATTTATTTACGTTCAAAAAATAGCCGAATCATTTAAGGGCAATAGCGAGGTGGTCTCTGAGGAGAAAGAGAGAATGAACGAGAACCAAGCGAGAAAGGAGTTGGTGCTGAGTAATTTCAACTATGAAGAAAGCTGAAGAGAAAATTCCTTAACGCACAGCCACCGTTTTAGACGAGGCTGTTAGGCTGATTAATGAGCTAGGGCGAAAAAGTAAAGAAGCTCTGTTGAAAGCAGTAGAAAAATGCTTACACGATAGGCGAGTACCAGACAGTTGGCGACAAAGCAGAATGAATTTAATTTATAAAGGTAAAGGGGGAAAAGGTATAATTCATTGATATAGACCGCTGACCATTACATCTGTAATATACGTTAGCAATTCAGGCGATTAAATTGAAGCCGTAAGCATGGGCAGAGAATAATGGAATATTGGGAGAACTTCAGAATGGTTTCAGAATCGGCAGGCGTCTGGATGACAACTTATTTGTCCTTACTCGATGTATTGAAATATCCAGAGAAGAAAGGAGACCGCTATATGTGGCTTTTTTAGACATTGCCGGAGCGTATGACGACTTAGATTGCAGCATTTTGTGGAATATTCTTGAAGGGGCAGGTATAGGCAACGACTGTGTACAGCTGTTGAGGGAGATTTGCCAAGGAAATACCATTTGTGTTGAATCGGAAGGGATAAGGAGCGAGGATAAAGTTGATATGAACAAGGGACTGAGACAGGGTTGCCCTTTATCCCCGCTGCTGTTTATGATGTACATGGTAAGGATGGAAAGAGCGCTAGAAGGAATCAATATCGGATTTAACCTCTCATACAAACCAGTCGCCACAATAGTTGAGCAGCAGCTTCCATGTTTATTTTATGCGGACGAGATTGTGTTGCTTGCTGACAAGCAAAGTGATATGCAACGTCTGGCATCTGTGGAGAAGAATGTGAAAATTTAGGATTAAACTTTAGCGTTAGAAAATAAGATTTCATGGTATTAAATGAAAACAGTGAGCAGACAGTGCCGATGCGGGGCCAGGAAATACCTTGGGTAAAAGAATGCAAATACATGGGTGTATGAATAAACGAAGGCGATAGATATCTGGAGACACAAGAAAAAACAATAATAGCAAAAAGGAAGCGAAATGCGTCCATAAGGAAGCACAGATCACTATGGGGATAAAATAGGTACGAGGTGCTCCGGGGTATGTGGAAAGGTGGAATGGTTCCAGGGCTTAAATTTGGAAATGCGGTTGTTTGTTTGAAGTGAGGGGTATACAATCAGGGGCGGATCCAGGTTTTTTTCTGAGGGGGGGTCAGCTTCTGTCAATGATGATGATGATGATGACAGTAGCCTTTCTGATGTACCGAAATGCACCGTTTCTGCTCACGATAAACCCGCGTTTTATACGGCTAGAGCAACACCTCTAGCCCGCCGTGGTGGCTCAGTCAGCTCAGGTGTTGCGCTGCTGAGAACGAGATCGCGGGATCGAATCCCGGCCGCGGCGGCCGCATTTCGATGGAGGCGAAACGCAAAAAGGCCCGTGTGCTTGCGTTGTAGTGCACGGTAAAGAACACCAGGTTGTCAAAGTTAATCCGGAGCCTTCCACTACGGCGTGCCTCATAATCAGAACTGGTTATGGCACGTAAAACCCCAGAAAGAGGAAGAAGCCCTTGAGCGAAGCCAGGTATCGGTTTCTCCGAGCTTATAGGAAAAGGACGTTACCAAATACAGCCATGTGCATGGCGGCTGTGCCTGATAATACAGGGTGTTCAAAACTAAGATTTATGGTTTTCTTAAAATTAGGCAATTAAGCACCCAGCAGGTGGGCACAAAGTGAGATGATAATTATCGCTCTGAGCAGCCGAATTAACTAAAGTTGAACAATTATTTTTTTTTTTGACTGCAGTAAGTGGGTATGTTTATATTGAAAACTTAGAGACAGTCGTGTTTCTACACAGTATCGGTAGGAAAAATTATTCTAGCGTGTTCGTGCTCCGAGATATCCGACTCCAAATTTCAATTGTCTTACTGCGCAGAGTTATCGAGTCGATGCGGGAGTGGTTTATGCTTTGCGTTGCTGTGGAGGGGAGGCATTTTGAACATTTTTAGGGCATTGACATCCTGATGGGTGAAGTGTTGTCATGAGATTGGTGCATGAAAACACCAAACTTAAAGCGACAGTATGTATGAAATATTCGTTAGCATAGCTAAAAAGGTTTCTGCTGTTGATGGTGTAGTTGTTGCTTTTGATTTCAATAAAACTTACAATACTTGGAAATCAGCAGTCACTTTATTTGCGTAGCCCAGGCAATGACCATGCCTGGTCGTCTAGTCACCATTACGCACGCGCATTGCCCTCCGGCTTCTCCGCTCGCGCCATTATCTCGGCATGGCAGCTGCCTCCAGCTTTACAGGCTGCGCGGTCGCGTGTTACGACAGCGGTTACGGGTTCTTCGATTTCTTTTTTTTTTTCGCCAGCCGTGAGGCGAAGGGGGACAGTTATTATCTTTGCCAATGCCTCCGCCGCGTTCTCAGACTAAACGCCGCCCTCAACAGCCGCGTCACATCATGGAAGAGCTTTGCGCCAATCCTCACTCTCTTGCATGCGTAATCATGCGAACGACAATTAAAATTTGGAGTTGGATATCTCGGAGCATAGACATGCTAGAAGAATTCTTCCAAGTGAAACTGTGTAGAAACACGACTGCCTCTAACTTTTGAATACAAACATACGAACTTACTGCAGTCAATGAATAGTTAATTATTCAATTTTAGGTAATTCGGCTGCTGACAGCGATAATTATCATCTCACGTTGTGTCCCCCTGGCCACATAACTTATATGCGCAGGTGCTCTTTACGTGCCTCCCAGTGCCTAATTTTAAGAAAACCATAAAGCTTAATTTTGAACACCCGGTATGTCTAGCCTGTATTGTTTCTTAAAATAAAATTTGGGATGATCTGTCGCAGGTTTGTTATACATGCGTAAGCACGGGTCCGTCTTTGGAGTCCTGTTGGGACACCTTGATTTCCTTAAGAAGATTCTTTATGCTCGGCTGAGACACCTTCGTTTGCTTTGGAGCTCCGACGCGGCAACCACTACGCTGGTTGTTTACGATATGCGAATCACCGCGTATGAAAACTCACGACGCCACCTGCAAGAAGAACGATGTGCCTTAGTAGCCGAGAGCGCGAGCCAGCGTCTTCATGTTTTGTTCCCACGCGACGTCATCTTTTCACACAAGGCGCGCATCTGCTCCCGTTTCTCTAACCACGCGTGGTTAGTTGGCCCGCGCGCTGGCGTTGGCCGCCGACGTCACGCTCCCCCACTTCGCAGCCGCTGCTCGAGGCTTCGCCCCGCTCCGCGAGAACGCCCACTCAGATAAACGGATCCGGCGGCTTTGAGCCTCCTATGCTTAATGTACGACAATAAAACTGCGAAGTTACAATGAAAAACTTGTAGCGTACGAACGGTACTGTGCTCGTACTGGATATTGTCAACGTGTAACTGATCACACAGCCCGCTGAGGTTGCCCAGTCAGCTAAAGCGTTGTGCTGCTGAGCATGAAATCGCGGGATCGAATCCCGGCCGCGGCGGCCGCATTTCGATGGAGGCGAAATGCAAAAACGCCCGCGTGCTTGCGTTGTAGTGCACGTTAAAGAACCCCAGGTGGTCAAAATTAATCCGGAGCCCTCCACTACGGCGTGCTTCATAATCAGAACTTGTTTTGGCACGTAAAACCACAGAAAGAAGAAGAACTTTGATCACACTGAGTGCTACAGTTAAAAAAAAAAGTTGCCTATGCGTAGTTCTTAGTTTAGCTGTTAGTTGTTATTATTTATATATAAACACTTCAGCGAGAGATCTCTTTCATTAAGCAGGTTGGTCGCGGAACCGATGACAGCCAATGAGGCAACCGATGACACCTCAAAGGGGAACAGAGTTGATCAGGCGCGAAGGCGCTCGCGCGGACATCTGCGTGCTTGGCAAAAGGGACGTCCCCTCGTTCATTCGACGCCACCGACGGGACGAGTAAGGCACGGCCGGCGCCAGGAGGTCCAGGGTGTTCATGAGAAAAATTAACTACGGCAACTTCGCGACACCACTCCCCTACGGAGTACAAGTAAGCTGGTGAGCGAGCTAGCTTTACTTCTACAGGGCTGATACCAATGGTACTCGCGAAAAATACTTTTGAAGAATGCTGGTGGCCATATTTTTTTTGCGACAGGGCCATCCCCCTGTCAGCGAGGGGGCGATGCAGAAATCTGATGGGGGGGGGGGGGGGGGGGGTGTCAGGACATCCGGACATCCCCCCTGGATCCGCGCCTGGGTACAATGAGGACTCGATGGCAACCAAAGGTCAGTGGGACGCGTCGCATTGGGCGCTCACGGGAAGGCTACTAATGAAACTGTGCAGGGTGATATGCGCTGCATAGGCGCCAACTACGGGGGGGCACCGGGGCTCGAGCCCTTCCCGGAATTTTCCGGGGGAGGGGGGGAGGGGGGGGCTGAGCCCCCCGCCCCTCATATGTCATTACCGGAGTTTTGTTACCCAAATAATTTGACGACTCTTTTGCGTTGCCTCCACTTTTTCACTTTTGTTGTGGCTAAAAGCTTACGGCACCATTATTGGCGCGGACGTGCACGGCTTTTAATTTATACTTTCGCTTTATTTCGACAAATCCTGACAATAGGACAAGCGCATTAGAAGCACCAGCGGCGGCTACCTCATCCGCGTTTTCTCTCATGAACATTTTTTTTTAATTTCCGCTGAGAACACCACGCTAAAACACAATATATTTAAATATATACAAAGGACAGCTTATTATATTTTTTTAAAGAGAAGGAGGCAGCCAACTAAATGGATAGCCTATACCTAGAGAATGAATATGTTGATGTATGTTCACCTCACTTCAAATTACTATGCGTGCTTTTTTGACCCTGAAAAAAAAACCTGCAGACTTCAGTGACTCCTTCGGCAGAGTCTTCTATCAACGGGGTGTGAAAAGCACTTGAGTGATGTGTGTCTCAATATTGATTCTCTTTCCAGTAGGCAATACTAACAACTGGCTACAAAATAAATGAAAAAAGTTCTTCTAATTATTTACAACATTCACGCATTAGGGATATAAACATCGCCTCTTTCTTACAGAGGCCGCCATAAATACGGGGTGTTTCAGCAAACACTTTCAAAAAATTTTAAGCTTGCCTGTGGCAGATGGCACAATTCTAGTTCATGAGCTGGTCTACAAAGGAGAGGTGAACATTACTTGCACAAAAAATTGAAATGCATAATCGACTAATTAAAAATCACCAATTAGGTTTTTACCATTAATTTATGGCCCGTGTGGCAATTTACAAATTCTAGCCGTAAAATTCGCAAGGCGGATGCACTAGGAACTAGTTCTCAGGATGGCACCAGTTTCGAGATATTAATTCCCGAACATTTCGGCGAAATGCATTGGCGTTCCAGTTACTTTTGCGCTTACCCGCCGTGGTTGCTTAGTGTCTATGGTGTTGGACTGCTAAGCCTGAGGTCGCGGGATCAAATCACGGCCACGGCTGCTGCATGTCGATGAGGCTAAATGCTACAACACCCGTATACTTAGATTTAGGTGCACGTTAAAGAACCCCAGGTGGTCTAAATTATTCCAGAGTCCTCCACTACGGCGTGCCTCATAATGAGATCGTGGTTTTGGCACGTAAAATCCCATAATTTGTTCTTTTCATACGTTTGTGCTTTGATGCATAAAACAACGTTTTGGTGAGAAAGTGATTGGCACGCTAATGTATTTCTCCGCAAAGTTAGAGAATTAATATCTCGACACTGGTGTCAGCCTGAGATTTAGTTCAAAGTGGATCCGCACTCCACGGATAGAATTTGTAAACTTCAAGATGGGGCCATAAGGTAATTAGCTAAAAACCTAATTGGTTAATTTTGTTCATTAGTCGATTATGCATTAAAATGCTTGTGCAAATAATGCCCGCCTCTTCGAGTAGACGAGCTCATGAACTAGAATTGCACTATCTGCCACAGGCCACCTTTAAAAATATTTGGAAACTGTTCGCTGAAACACCTTACATATAGAATTCACTCAGTAACCGAAACGATGCCAAGCCGGATTCACTCAAAATCAGAATAAATAGAAGTCTAGAAGTCAGGCGCAGCAGCGCTTATACTCGGACTGAAAGTACTAAAAAAAATTAAAAAAAGAGTGCATGCAGTTTGGCCGGGAAGGCGAAGCAGTATTAGTGATAGCGAAGTTGAAGACAATTACACGAAGGCAGATTCTTACCGTGTAAATCCGTGTAAGGATCGCACCCATAACTTGAGAGCCAATATTAAAAAAAGACATCCAGCCGAGAAGCAATCACATTCCGTGCCCTGATTCTGATCGGGCTCAACAGCGAATTGTCGCGCGCAGCGTACTTTCGCGCGTCGCTACTGCATGTCGACAGGAGGCGATCGCGGAGGTTTACTGCGGATTTGATACTCGTAGTTGGAAAAATGAGGTCAAATGATTCGGTCCCATCCAAATCACGACAGAAAACTGCGGCCCTTACACGAGTATATACGTTAGTTATATAAATTGTGGCCATATAAATTGTAGTAAACATTCACCTAAAATTAAAATAGTAAGCATAGCGGACCATGTAAACCTGTAAATACCTCACTAGATGACCTCGAGCACTCGCTTTCACAACGCAAGCATTGTGAAGAACGTCGGCAGCGGGAGGCGAACGGTTCGTACAGCCGCGCGATTCACCGCAACTCTGAAAATTAGATTCATCATCATTATCTGCCTATTTTTATGTCTATTACTGACGGCCTCTGTGAGTGATCTGCGATCACCTCTGTCACTTTAACTCTGCAACGCTAGGGGCGCAGAAAGACAGCCCGGCAAGGTAGACAGAGCGCATGAAGTTAGCAGCCATCCCTGGTCGCCCTTTATCATTGCACCCACCAGTACCAACAATTAGATATGGCACGTGGGCCCTATAAGCGTCAGCCGCGCACAGTCATTCACAGCTACGGCAGGGCTAGAAGAGAAGACGCGTGCTCTCCTTCCCATTCGCGTTTGATTACGTGACCTACAACTAACCCGAATATTGAGCGCGTGGAAAATAATGCCCAGCAATCCGCCATCCTTTTCGGCTCACTGTTACGTGCTTTTCCCGCACCCACAGGGTATGGGTCGCTCATGTATATATATGGCTTTTGGACTTAATGCCGAACATCACAGCGACGACAACCGCGACAATTTGCCTGAAGTGTCGATATAAGTGCGTTCGCCATAAAGCTAGAAATAGAAAATTGTTAGCAGAGGGTATGTATAGAATATATGGGTAGGTTTCGGAAAACTGGTCGCCCCCCCCCCCCCGGTAGAATGAACACTTTCCGCCTATGATGGGCTGGACAAATTTTGATGTAAGGGAGCCTCAGAGTAAAATTGATTGTGCAGAACGACTGCGAAATATGGAGGAAAGTAGATGGGGTGCAAGAAGTGTTCAGGAATTGGTTCAGGCAAAACATTGACTCACAGTGGAGGAAAAGAACTAGGAATCTTACCAGCAAGTATGCGACCGGTACGGTCAGCAACACGGCAACAAAGAACGTCAAACGCAAAGTGAGAGAGGCTGAGATAATGTCGTGGGTGGCGGCAATGGAAAAGAAACCTGCTATGACTAACTACCTCAAGCGAAAAAACGAAATCAGGAAAGAAACAATTTATGATAATTCAAAGAGAAGCTCCTTACTTTTCGAAGCAAGATCAGGATGCCTTAGAACGCATAGTTATAAAGCGAGGTACATCAAGGATGAAGATGCATGTCCTTGCTGCGGTAAAGCTAGGAAAACGATGGAACATGTTATATTGTAATGTGAAGAAATCTATCCAGCAGCCAGTCTAGGCTCCTCTGACTTCACAACGGCGAACACGCTGCAATAAAACTATCCGACGGAACCGTCGTCATGACAGCTAGTGTACTTGGCCCCGAATCTCTCCCGAGGCAACGTAGAAAAGTACATCGATCTAGCAATGCACGAATACGAAACAAAGTACAAGAACAACCCCTTCGTACTTGTCGGAGACTTCATCGTAGACATCACGGACAGCGACAGGCTTGTGCAGTATATGACGTCTAGATACGCTTTACGATGCATTTCATATGACTGGAAACAACCAACAACCACCAGGGGAACGTGCATAGACCTTGTGTTTGCCAACTTCAGGCTAGATCCGATCGAAGAACCAATTGCTCTACATTTCACGGCCCACAAAGCAGTGATAATGAAGGGAAAACGGAATCGAGAACTCAACACGACATACAAGTTGCGACAAATAAAACATTGTATATAGTGTACACACGCGTTGTCACTCATTTAAATGCGCGAGTGGCCAATGTCACGGATGATTTACGGTAAGAACGATCCCCAGAGCTTCGCCCACTCGTCATGATTCACTTGGTGGAGATGCGTGCATTTTTTTTTTTTTTTTTTGCTAAAGCTGAAAATAGTTGGGTGGTCTGGCCTGTGATTCTTCGCCATAAGAAGTGCCCATGGGCAGCAGGAGGTGGTTTCCCTCGGCAAAGTGTAGACAAAGCTCAAAGTGGGCGGGTAATTGGGGCTCTGGAAATAAATTACGCATGTAAGAAGCGCTCTAGAGTGTTATGAGTGTGCCTAAAAAGCGGGCCCGGATTTAGCCCGTTTTGGGGCTAAATTGTGCCACTGAGATGAAATTTGGCGAAATTGGAAAATCTCGATGCGAATTAAATGCGCTTGGATCAAACACCAGCATTTGTAGAACGAAATCTTATTCAAGTTGTAGAGCGTGTAATACGACCTAGGCCACCTCTACGCTTCCCAATGTCCCGCGACATAGCTGAAGGTAACTGCATATTTATATATTTCGTGGCAAGGAGAGGTGGCATTGTGCGACAAAAGCTTTACGTTCCTGGCTTAGGTTAGAAACGTTGCATATAATTATTGAGCCCTCGTTCTTTCTTCCTATTTTCATGCGGCATAAGACGTTCATATGGTCGATGTCTTCTGTGAACTAAACAAGGCACCCTGTTTATATCTTGCGGAAGTAAGGGGCGCGTCATGAGAAACTTGTAGGTAAAGCTGGGAGTGAGGGGACAAGCTACGGCATTTGCAGTATATAGATTGCACGTGCATGCGATCTGGAACTATGAATGTGTTTCACGAACAAAGCAGAATTTATACCGCTGCCGCGGGAAAACTGTGAACGCAACCGAGATCAAAGCAACGCAAGAACGGTGTTGTCTGGTTGCCAGCCGATACGTCGAAGTAATTAAGTTTACTATATTTACCTTGAGAATATATATATATATATATATATATATATATATATATGTGTGTGTGTGTGTGTGTGTGTGTGTGTGTGTGTGTGTGTGTGTGTGTGTGTGTGTGTGTGTGTGTGTGTGTGTGTGTCCAAATTCCAAAGCCGACTTATCAGCTTCCGAAAATAATCCCACGAAAGCAAGGACAATTAAGAGTGGGCCCTCTGGTGCGCCAGCGAACGCCGGTTGCTGTCCAAAGACCGAGTCAGAGCCCAGAGTTGTCGAAACACAACAAAATATATTCTTCACACAAGGCAGTTACACACACACTTGCACACTTAGGCTAGACACAACGCAATGCTAATCAGATGGGTATTAACAAACACAAGAAAATAATTCACGACAAGCACTAAGAGTCCAACACGTAAAGTACAAAAATAAAAGGAACTCTAAGTGTCCAATCGTACTCACCGTGCTGGTTGGTCTTGGAGACGCGCGTAGCTCGGGCAAATCTCGAAGAAAGAACTTCTTCCGGAAATGCAGACGGTCGATGAACTCGTCGACTAGCTTGCCGGGGAATCCCCTTCTTCCGCAGAGGCTCGGTCTGCACGTTACATCACTTCACCGGTGCGGACTGAACCACAGAACACCCATACAAAGTTAGAGAAGGGAAACTGTACCTTCCACAGTGCAACGGAAATAAGCGTAGCGGTGGCGTTGTGAACTAAAGTATGCGACCGAGAGATGGCGGTGGCAGAATCGAAACTAACATCATCATCATTACGTAGTAAGCAATATGGACGCTACGGTAGCGGTTCGTAGGGCTGGTTGCGCTGCTCGCTCGCTGGTTTTGGACGTTTTGTTACCGCTTTCGGGGCGGTATTCGTGTGTACTGTACTATAACATGACTACAGATATCTGTATATGTCGCCAGGTGACCGAGAGGCCTCAACTGGCAATAAAACACTTCAAACAAGTAAGCTTACATTGTTTATTGTCACTGGTGAATGAGGCAGTACATGCTCACAATTTTCGTACAGCTCAGGTGGACTTAATGTTGTCCGTCACCGAGTTTACAACATACAGAAACACAAATAACCATCTATTTAATGGAACGCAAAGCTGAAATCGAGCGAAGTTTTCTCATCGTGTTCGGCGTGCCGTAAGCAGGGCGAACGAAGGTTCAGACAGTGATATGTATGCTGAGCTGCCCTCGTACTTGTATTGCGTACAGTGCTGCTTGACGTTTTACATTCTCTGCGTTCGACGATTTCAGCTAGAGTAAAGAAAGGAACATAAAAAAATGCTTGGCAAAAATGTACTGTCAGCAAGATGAGCTCGAGCTGCAATGTCCCATTGCTCTCGTAGCACGGAGTGTAGGGGGGGGGCGTTATGCTAAATTTTACGCCACATATTTTGTGCTCTGCATATTCTTCTGCTGCACATTTAGTGCTCAGGTGAGGTTTCGCGTGCTCGTCCACTGTTGATTAGCTGAATGTTAAGCTGAACTTATTCTGCGAGTACATTTCAAAATCTTTTTGGGAGCACACGGCGCTCAGGTTTGTCATCTGCTGTTTGAAGAGAAACAATATTTGTTTTTAGTGATTTCTCAAGTTTGTGAAGTGTGAAATAGGCTGGCCGGTTGTGTGAGCTTGCCTTTTCTAGATATCTCTTATGGTGCAGTACAAGCCTAGTTATTGATTTCATGCAAACTGTATATGAGCCTCTTAATTAAATTGTAGTAAACAAATGTAAAATAATGCGTATTTCCAGATCTAATTCTAATCCTAGCACTTGCCATGTTAACGTTCCCTTAGATTTTGTCATGCCATATAAATATATCGGTGTAAACATTACAAATAACTTAAATTGGACCATTAATATAGAGTGCATCATTAGCAATGCTAATAACATGCTCTGGTACTTATGGCGCAACTTTTCCAAAGCACTGTCTACTTTAGAACTACAGCTTTACAAGACTAATTCGCTCGAAACTTGAATATGCATCTGCAATACGGGATGCCAGTCGCGTTAATCTTATTACTTCACTTGAACTAGTACACAGTAACTCTACTCGTTTCATTATTTCTAATTATAACCGTACCGCAAGTATAACTTCAATGTAAACTAGTCTAGCACTCATTCCACTAGCTAATCGCCGCAGAGTCGGCCATCTTTTGCTATTTCATAAAATATTTTATCGCACCACACTTCATGACGACTTCATACTGCGGCCTCAGTGCATTTCAAATTGCGTCGATCATCGCAGTAAGGTAGGGATTGATTCATGTAACACGAAGTCTTTCTTTCATGCCCCGTACATCTCAGAAATGTAACCACCAAGTATCGTAGCCATCACAGATAACAAACTTTTTGCAAAACATTAGCTAACATTGTATAATCAGGAGAATCATTATGTTACAAGAACTCACTGCACTTGTTTGTTTTACTCTACTACTTTGTAACCACTCCCCCCTGCCAGGTGGGCCTGAGGGTACTTTAAACAAAAATAAAATGAAGAGTGACTGCCAGAGTTTCAGTCAACATGAAGGTCATTTCCTTAAAATTGCATTAGGCGCTTTTGATCATTTTAAAATTCTTTGCATTTTCATGTAACAAAGTATCGTTGTGAGGGAGCATGTGATACTTCATGGTACTAATGCCCGTCAAATTGATTTGCACAGAGCAGATGACAGAGTTTGTGCATTAGCAAATAGGAGCTTGCTACATTGTTTCTGTTCTGGTCGTCACGGCTATAATGACTGGAAAAGAAACAAGTTGGGACTCAACATGTTACTTCCCCGATTGTCATAAAACGCCCTTAAAAGCAACTAAGCTTGTATGTTAAATTTCTCATTCCCGCTCGGTACGATACAGAACTGTAGACTGTCCTAACAGGGCTCACACCTCTCTATCTGGTAAACTTCCAAACATTTCATAGTGAGGCATGTAGTTCAAGAGGACCTGTTGTCATTATGGTGAGAGTTGAGCATCTTGTGGCTTAGCGTGGGCAGCTTGCAGACCAATAATCTCTCTTTTGTCCGTCTTCCTGAAAAGAGAAATGACAAAGCCATGACACACATGCAAGCAAAAAATGGTGAAACAAAAGTTTGTCCCATAATGAATAAATCACGGTTCTAGTTGAAGTGTTCAAATACATACCCTGTGATGATGCTGGCCCTTGATGTTACTTCCAGTGTCACGGTTGACTTGTACGTTCAGAGACAATAGAGTCCAAAGGGATGAGTCCAAATATGAGCAGCGTCTTGGAGGCTGGAATCGAAAGAAAAAAGAGCCTCAATTACTATGGTGGAAGTGTGCCTGAGTTTGTGATTCATGTATGACAGAGAAGAATGCACGAAACGCTCCATGACAGAAAAACACACACACACACACACACCAACACTGTTTTGAGTGTGCATTTTTTTCAGTGGTGTCCTTGTGTGGGCTGTGCTTAGTCAAGCCTCGATTAGATGACAATTGTTTCTGCCAGATACTAGTAATAAACACAGTCATTTTATTATGTCTCAAATGCAGTTAATCTAACTGTATCACCGGAAGTACACTTGTCACTAATGTGCAGTGAACTTATCGCGGTGTATCATTTATGCAGAAACAGCCAAAACTTTATTATCTATGCCGTACTCATGTTAGCAATTTTAGCAACTTGGCAAAATAGCAAGAGCCTCGTTTGAATTGCTTTGGAAGGGCAATAACTTTATAATTATTACTATTTTCTACTTTTAAGAAATGACGACAGGAATCTGCTTTATCCGCCTCGCACGCAAAGAAATTCAAAGTTGAAAATGCGAAGCACTGCTTTTTTACTCACCGGCGCACAAGCCCAGGGGCTGCAAGGTTAATCCGCTTTCGTGGGTAGTCTTCAAGCAGACTGTGCTCGGTTCCAGCGATGAATTTACGTGCTGGCCAGCACTTTCTTTTTCGAGCAACACGTCATTACGCGGCCAGACGCGGCAGATCACAAACGGCTGATAAAGTTTACCGTCTTTAAACAACTTCGCTTGGTGGCAGCTATCGAAATTTATACGCATAAACTGGCCGAGATATTACTGATAACTAATTAAAACGAACCTGCGTGATGCTGCTCAACATAAACGACCACCCCGCTCGCAAATACTACCGCCGTACAATTTGAATCGATAAACGGCATGGACTGCAATCGATACCAGTGGGCTGCTGCTGATCACACGTGAGTGAGGCCTCAAAACCTTTATTCAAGTAACAAAGCAAGGAATTTAATAACAGAAGTCCAATAAAAACAATACACTACTTATTTTGTAAACAAATGACACCGTAACTGCGTTTGTCGGTTATTATATGTACATTAATAGATCAAATACTGAGCCCCGTTGAGCGCCCCTAGCAGAAAAAACACAAACTAAAGTATGCGGCCAAATTACAGTAGCTCCACTTGCGCGCTTATGCTGGAACGCGCCGCGGTTGATTTTTCGCCCTCTGTGGCCATTTGGTGAACTTGAGAGTTTCCGGGGCCTGACTGAACTCCCGAACTCCCACTGACGATTCTCGCACGGCGGTTATATAGCCGTCACAGGCGTTCTCGAACATTCCTATCGGAGTCGTGATCTCGTAGCATGGCCAAAGCTTGGGAACCTTCGAGGCTTTTCTCGTACCTTCGACCGCCAATCTCGAAGCGTTGTAAAGGGGGGGGGGGGGGGGGGGTGACTCATTCAGTTGGCGCACGCTCACGCTGTAGTTATCTCTTTGGACTCGCCGGGTGAGAAGGTGTCTCGGCGCGTGCGTGTGCTCTCTCTCTCTCGTTACCGTCGTCTCGTCTATGCTCTTCTAGACTTCTAGGCGCCGTTGTTCGGGTCCTTGTTTGAGGCGTATGTGCTCTCCCCCTCTGTTGAAGTTGTCGTGGGGCCGGCGTGTTCTTTCGCTGGCTTGCGTGACACGCGGCGCGCGCTTGGATTAAGTGCTCTTTTGTGACATATATATATATATATATATATATATATATATATATATAACAAGACACAAGAGCAACAGAAGAAATCGTGACCGAGTTTGTGCTTTACCCCGACCGAAGGAGCACATCGCGTTTGGCGTTGGAAACGAGCTGCGATAACTGTTGTCTTAGCGTAGGTAGTGTGTATGGGTGGCTTTCTTTTTTTCTGCGCAGAACCTGTCACCGCAGAAGCTGATCGATTAAATCCGCGCAAAGGTTTAAAGGTGTGTTTTGTATCGCCCCAGTCACCATGTCTTATTCTAATGAGCAGAAGGCGAACATTATGCTTGCCTTGGGAGCTGCAAATGGCAACACAAGAAAGGCCGCAAAGATTTATTGCTCATGGAAGTGTGGCGGTAGACCCAGCGCATTGACAGTCATCAGAAATTATGAAAGCCTGCGAGAAACCGGCATCTTCAAAAAACAGCGGCAGAGGACTTCATCTTTGGGTCCTAACATACGCGCGGATGTTCTGGCATTTATGGCCTCAAACCCTCAAGCTAGCGTGCGAGACGTGGCCGCCCAGGCACCAATTTCCAAGTCGTCAGTTTGGAGGATTTGAAATGACTCGGCCTTTCACCCGTACCATGTTAACCTGCACCAATGCTTGGAAGCGAAGGACTTGCAGAATCGTCTAGATTTTTCGAATTGTATCTTCACAAAATCCGATGAATCACCGAACTTTCTTAGCAATGTCATCTGAACAAATGAAGCCAATTTTTGCAGAAATGGCCAGGTAAATCTGCATAATGCACACTATTGGAGTGACTCCAATCCACACTGGGTAAAGCGCACTCGGCACCAGTACCAGTGGTCGTTCAATGTGTGGTGTGGAATTTACGACGGTGGTATAATTAGTCCCATATTCTTAGATCAGACACTCACTGGACAGCGTTACGTGGACCAAATCCTTGAAGGGACGGTGGATGGGTTTTGCAGCGAAGTCCCGCTGTCCCGTCTTCCACTTCTGTGGTATCAGCAATATGGGGCGCCAGTACACAGCAGCAGCCGAGAACGAAACTGGCTAAATGCGACTTTTCACACACAATGGATTGGAAGGCACGGGCCTGTCCATTGGCCGGCTAGGTCACCTGATCTCTCTCCACTCGATTTCTTTCTGTGGGGTTACGTAAAAGATCGCGTTTACGTGACCGAGACGAAGAAGTCAGATGAGCTCAAGGCAAGAATAACGGATGACTGCAGCAGAATCCCACCCTCGGTCATCAAAAAAGCCACTGAAGATGTGATAAAGCGGGCTCAGTACTGCGTGGCTGCACAAGGGGACCTATTCGAACACGTCCTGTAAGCGGCAGCTGGTGTTCAACGGCGCTTACGAATGCACCGATAATAAAGCAACCCTGAAATCTGACTTTTTCCTTTGTTTTTCGCTCACGTCCCGATTGCCAAATGGGAACATTAGGCAGTGGAACATTACTTAATTGAACGCATCGGTTTTGTCTTTTCTCTACACGTGGCCGGGTCCCCTCCGAGTGTGTTTATTTTACTTGTATTTTTTGCCATGAACCTGTTTGGAAGCACGTACTCATGAAAAATAATGCCCTCACTTTAATTTGGCTTTGGTCCGAAGCAAGCTTCTGGCGCGAAGTATAGCTGCGCATGCACTCCATGGATGCGGTGCGAGCAGAGCTGGTGTTTTGAAATATTCTGTCTATTTCATTGCTTATTGCGTTTCGTCCGTGATCAGAGCATGGCTTCGACCGCGTTATCAAGGAACATTTTTATCATGTGGCTCACTCAGCCGTGAGAGACGGATAAGAAGCGTGGCGCATAATTGACAGGAAGAAATCGCTGCTAAGCCGCGAAACTTGCTGTTGCGGATCCTTCCATACCATTGTCAAGGTGATGCGTTGTCTCTTGGGCGGTGCGACAGGCAAAAGCCGTTGCTTTCAATCAGTTAGCTTGAGGGCGCTGCTTTATGATGCGGGTGGCAGCGTCGTCACGTGGTATTTTTTATATTTCGCGGGCTTTCTTTATCACTCGGAAAACAATGAGTACGCAATTAGTACGGCGCTGAAAATACAGCACTTAGATGCCCCACGTGGTTGCCTACAAACGCCTCATTTACACTTTGATAATTAGGACAGTACTTCTCGAGTTAGATAATTATTTAACAATTATTTAAAGATCAGTAACGAAAAAATTACTGGCGGCTACTACACTGTACTGGAAACAATACGTATTAGGTGTGCTTCGCGTAACGCCGTTGCTCTTTTTGTAAATCGTGCTGCGTGATAGCTGGGACATCCTGTATATATACATAAGAAGCCAACAAAATGACACCACGGACAACATAGGGGAAATTACTTGTACTTAAAGAACTGAATGAAAGAAATTATAAATTAATGGAAAATGAAAATGGATGAAAAAAAAAGTTGCAGTGATACGTAGCCAAAGATGCCAGGATATACGTAGCGTTAGCAAAGGTTCCGCTGATTATTCTTAGCTTATTCTTAAGATTATTCTTAAGATAAGAATATTCTTATGAGTCAAGCTTCTCCGTTCTTCTGCGCTGTTGAGCAGCATTTGCGCTCTCCTTCTCCATGGCTATACCACACTGGCAAACGCCAGTCAGAAGCGCAGCGGCTCCAGCGCAATGTCAGACGGCGACTGCACAGCGAGCGCGCGCCGGCGCCAGTGCGTCTACCACGGCTACGACGCCACTCCTCTGGAATGCGCAGACCGGCGGCGGTGAGTCGCGCGCGGCGGCGGCGGAGTGCGCGAGAGGTGCCGGCTCCGGTGGCTCCGGTGCGCAAGCCGTGTGACATCACTGATCCTTGCGCATGCGCAGCACAGCTCTTGATGTGCCGCGCGAAACGGGCTTGGCTAGGCCAGTGTAGCTAACGCTACAAAACAACTGTCCGCGGGTGGGGAACGATCCCACGTCTTCGCATTGCGCGTGCGATGCTCTTACCATTGAGATACCGCGCAGCCATTTTCCCGTCCACTTTCTGGGGTATTTATGTTTTACAACTAGAACTAACCATGGGAGTGTGTGATTATGATTTCTGTCATTCAATTAGTTAAGCTCAAGTAATTTCCCCTATGTTGTCCTTGGTGTCATTGTTGGCTTCTTATGATATGATTAATAAAAATCGGGCACCTCGGTTCCCTTTCTTCTCGTTCATTACATAGCGAGGGCTCGAATCCGGCAACATTGATGCCTTCAGGTAGCATATGTGGGTTTATTGACCAGTTGCCATCACCCCCCCCCCCCCAAAAAAAAAAGATCACGTGCTCGTGACGCCTACGGCAGAAAGGATGCTTCACATCCGCCGCCTATAGGTTTGTGAGTGGTGGCGCTGGCTAACACTCAGATGGAGGGGGGGGGGGGCAATCAATGTGAACACGGATATATACTTTCTTCGTGATATCGAGAAAGCGTCAATGAAGTTCTGAACTGCCGGTCGAGCGTTTGTGCTCAGCATTTTGTTGAGTAGCATTGGAAGAGCGTATAGGGTATTTGCTTGCTACGTAGTTTGTTCCGGGTACCGAGTCGCGTAAATAATTCTTCTTTTTGCTAGCGACGCATATTGTAATATTGCTGTGCACGGTGGTGGTGTTGGGTGGCTACCACACATTGTTTTTCGATATGCAAAAAATAACCTCAGTTCGTAAATGTTAAATATGCTTAAATGCGCGCACGTGGAAACGACTCGGTGTTTGTTTAAGGGGTGGGTCATAGCCCTTCTAGCTCTTTCTTGTAACGTGTATATTACTTTCTCCTAGTCGCTTCCAGCAGTCTACAGGATTAATTAAATTTTGGGGTTTTACGTGCCAGAACCACGATCTGATTATGAGGCACGCAGTAGTGGGGGACTCCGGAAAATTTAAACCACCTGAGGTTCTTTAACGTGCACCTCAATCTAAATGCACGGGGTGTTTTCGCATTTTACCCCCATCGAAATGCGGCCGCCGTGGCCAAGGTTCGATCCCGTGACCTCGTGCTTAGCAGCCCAACACCATAGCCACTAAGCAACCACGGCGGGTAATCTACAGTATATTTAAGAAAATGCGTCCGAAAGGCATTGAGAATGGCGAAGGCGCAATAATTTAAGCAATTTTCTCGGGATTATACTTTAGGAAAACTAGAGGTAGTAATTACACGAACATTTTTAACCGAGTCAGACGACTGATACCAATTCATGAGTCGTAAGCATGTCATCCAAGTTCGTAGCCGGTTTAAAGTGTGAGAAGATGATTAGTTTCTACAGCGCAGAGTATTGCAGCCAGTTTCCCTCAGAAAACAGAAACTGATCTGCCGAAGAGCGCAACTGTCGCATCCCGACTACAATTATTAGGAAACCAATACTCTAATCCTCACCGCGAACACCTATGATGTCACGTGCACAGTGGTGACGTGACGCCTAGCTGTGGCGGCGGTCATGGAAGCCAGCGAATGTTTGATAAAGACGCTCACTTCGGTCGGGACTCCCACCGGCAACTTCGTGCTGAGCAGCAGAATGCCAACACCGCTCAGCCACCGCGGAGGCGGATAATAAAACAAGACACAAGCACATTCGAGGTGTACATGAAATAAATCATTTAATCGTCCAATAAGTGTAAAACTTTTACACATGAAACATTGGTTGTTTGAAACATTACAAAATGGTAAAACTCAACCGTACAGCGATCCCGTCAGCTTTGCCAAGCGTGACAACAATCTAAACGGAATTACAACCTCAGCAACAACCTCTTATTAAATACTGATAGTTAGAACTCGCATGGCTCTAAATGAATGCGCCCGCTGCGAAGACCGCTGTCGGAAAACTTCGTAAGGTCGCGCACTCAAGCTACGACACGCAGAAACGCCAAAAGAACTGATAAGAGCGAACTAGTTCGTTGTACTTTTAATGACTTTATACTTTAAAACAGAACACGCCGAAAGTACCCACTATCTTCGCACTTAAACAATATATATCATGGGCTTTCTTTATTTAAGGTGCATAAAAAATAGTGATATAATATCATCATATACATTGCAACAGCAAATTACCTTTCCAACCCAACAGTCGCCTTCAGTGTGCCTTACCGTTTCTTACAGACGGGAAGAGGCCATAAGGTAATATCTAAACGCATAATTAAAGCTGCAAACCGACATAAATTTCCCGCTCAGTGTATAAAGGCAGTCTAGCAAAGGCACACTTTTCCTCGGAGATGAAAATGCGACTCTCCGTGGATTAAAAACAGCACACAGAAACACACAGCGGCCGAACCGCATGTGACAATCTAAAAACGGTGAGCACCAAAAAACGTACATTTTCTAGAGTTTGGAAGCCATATCCTCCCCAAAGGCACACTCGATCGTCACGTTCCAGCGCTATAGTGTCAGTTGTCCTTTTCGTCAGCTAGGCACTTGAGGATTTCGCGTCCGATAGCCCGGGCCATGGGCGGCGGCACGGCGTTGCCGACTTGCCGGTGCCTGTCCAGGATGGTGCCGAAGAAGCGGTAAGTGTCCGGGAACCCCTGCGACCTGGCACACTCCCGCACGCTCACGACACGGTGCTGCTCGGGCTGCAGGACTCGGCCCTGCTTGCCCATCGGCTCCGGGTTGGTCACGGTGGTGCTGAAGAACCCGTCCCACTCGAGTCGACCGTACAGCCCTGCCCAGTGGTTGTGCCGGTTGGCCGTGTGCGGCAGGCACCACGGAATCAGCGTGTTGTCTTGTCGGCACAGCGGGTCGCACGGCTTGCCCGAGGCACAGGGGCAGACCCCGCGGAGGGCACCCGTCGACGACTTGCCGTTCTTGGCGTCGTGGTGCGTGTAGCGCAGCTTCTTGGTGTACGTAACGCCGTCCGAGAGCCGCATGACGGTGTTGGGCAGGTCGCGCCAGTCGGAGCCCGGGACCAGGGGAATGTGCCGCATGCGGGCTTCGACCACGGGCGCCATCTCCTTGCACACGTGATCCCGCAGCACCGCGCCACCGGCGCGGAGACCCTTCTGGAACGGGGTCGGGGCCTGGGCGCCGTACGGAATCTCGTCGAACTTGGCGCCGTTGCGGATCTCGGGCAGGTCCGACATGGCGTCGCGGACGGTGATGGTCCTGAGCGGAGCGGACGACGACCAATTGCAGTTGGACAGATACGTGCGGTCGTCCACCATTACGGTCAGCTGGCAGGCCCGAGGAGCGAACACGTGCTGCGGTTCCGGGTAGAGCGGAAGCCTTTCTCCCGGGGCAGCCGCCAGTATGATGGCTCTCCTGCGAGTCTGCGGCACTCCGTAGTTGCCGGCCTGAAGCACGCCGAAGGTGCACTGGTAACCCATGCTGATAAGGCAGCGCAGGGTCAGCTTGAGAACCATGCTGCGCTTGAACGAGACAAAGTTGCGCACGTTCTCGAGCAAGAAGAAGCGCGGCCGGTAGTACTCGCAGTAGCTCAGGTACGAGGCGATGAGCGAGTTCTTGAACTGGGAGTATTGCCTCGAGTTGAAGCGGTTCATGCCGCTGAAGCCCTGGCACGGAGGTCCGCCGCAGAGCAGCTCGACGTCTCCTTTCTGCGGCAGCGTCTGCCCACGCTCGTTGACGGTCTCGCCGTCCATGACCAGGCGCAAGAGACGATTGCAGTCGTCAGTGAAGATGGTGGCGTCCGGGAAGTTCAGACGGAAGGCCGTGGCCGCGGGCTCTTCCCGCTCGATGGCCCAGCAGGACTCGCTGACACCGGCCTGGTGGAATCCCTCGGACAGGCCTCCGCAGCCCGCGAAGACGTCGAGACTGCGTAGCTTGCACTGCGGCACGTAGTACTCTTCGGGCGGTTCGATGTTGACGGCTTTGCTCGAACTCTTGCCTTTCTTACCCTTGCCCTTGCCGAGACAACCCATCATGCGCGCCTTGGATGAAGGCTCCACGAAACTCTTGGTCTCGCTCTCGTACGCTTCGGTAAAGTAGAATCGGTGAGGGCCTCGGCGAAGATAGTCTTCGACGTCCTCAGCCAAGTTCTCACCGTACACGACGTAGCACTTGCCGCACACCTCATTCAGCCCGACGACAGCCTCTTCTTCGGAGTAGTATAAGAGGCAGAGGTCGGTGTCCAGCTTTGGCTGATGCGTGTTCTCAGAGCGGTAAAATTTCTTGACCCTCAGCCTGAACCTTTCGGGCTCGTTTTTGGCGTCGCCACTGCCTGATTTTCTATAAATGGATACGATCTTGCCGATCTTGAAGGGTTCGGGTACGTCGGTGTTCGATCCCTTAATGTACTCAGAACGTTTGCGGTAGTACTCTGGGTATATGTCCTCGTCCACGTCTTCCTTTTTGACGCTGCCCTTGTTCTTGCTCTTGAACAGCATGAAGTCAAACTGGAACGCATCCGGCTCCAGGAAGACACACTCGCCGACGCAGAACGACTTGCCGTGGAACGAGAGGCTCGAATAGTAGAGTTTGCCACCGTCTTCCTCGACGACCTCTCCCGGAACAGGAGTCTTCAGTTTCTCCTGCGCTTCTGCGTGACGACACGAGGTACAAGCTTGCGTCACGTCGCACTCCTCTGGACAAGACAGTTCGGGCGGGTCGACGAAGCGCGCGTGCTGCGGTTCGTAGGCCTTCTGGTAGAAGAATGACCTTCCATCGTCGTCACCCTGCAGCACGCATTCGTCCTCCAAACTGTGCACGCCACCGCGAGAGAACCAGTCCTGGGCTACGGGTTTGAGCACCACCGTACAGAGGTCGTTCACTGTGCTGAGACTCTGGTTCTCGCATTCTTTGACGAGAAAGAGCTCGCGAGGATCGGACGATTCGCCCAGCACGGTGTCCGAACCCCTCCAGAACCAGTGCGCGTGGAACATCTTCTCGCCCGACGGAGTTTCGTACATGTAGACGATTCGGGCCACGTACAGCGGTGTACCGGGATCCGTGGGGGTGACGAGCACGAAGTCGCCCCATCGCAGCTCGTGGCCGTTGACCACGGCTTGCGAGAAGTACGATTTCTTATTGAGCGTGGCGACCGGCTTGTCGTCAACCCAGCAGACGTGGCTGCCACCGCGCTGCGTCGTCTTGCGCGACGCAGGCGCCTCCGCCTGCGCGGCCTTGCGGTCGAGCTCGTCCTCCATCGCTTCCGTGTCGCCGTCGTCTTCTTCCGCTTCCTGGAAGACCTTGTTGAGGCAGCGCCGCTCTATGCAGCACTGCTTCTGCCTACCCGTGCCTCCAAACTTCACCATGTCCTTGCACGCCCTGCACTTGCCGCAGTCGGCCGACTGGCACGCTTCGCAAACTCCGCACCGCTTGCGGCGGCCAGCGTTGGAAGCCTTGTCGTCGATCTGACCGTGGAACAGCACCTCGAAGACGTCTCGTACGAGCGGCGTTGTCGTCGCCAAAGTACAGACGGACTTCTTGGGCAACGCTTTGCGTCGACCGCGCCGCATCGCTCGCCGCTGGCCCAACGTCACGCCAGCCAGGTTCACCAAGCTCCGCAGGCAGGGCGTCACGATCAGGTGCGCCTCGTCGTCGTCTCGGTGACGTCGAAACTCTGCACCTGGTCGATCACGAACTG
>NC_051154.1:369970291-370069177 GCF_013339745.2 Dermacentor silvarum | reverse complement strand
CGAGAGGCTCGAATAGTAGAGTTTGCCACCGTCTTCCTCGACGACCTCTCCCGGAACAGGAGTCTTCAGTTTCTCCTGCGCTTCTGCGTGACGACACGAGGTACAAGCTTGCGTCACGTCGCACTCCTCTGGACAAGACAGTTCGGGCGGGTCGACGAAGCGCGCGTGCTGCGGTTCGTAAACCTTCTGGTAGAAGAACGACCTTCCATCGTCGTCACCCTGCAGCACGCATTCGTCCTCCAAACTGTGCACGCCACCGCGAGAGAACCAGTCCTGGGCTACGGGTTTGAGCACCACCGTACAGAGGTCGTTCACTGTGCTGAGACTCTGGTTCTCGCATTCTTTGACGAGAAAGAGCTCGCGAGGATCGGACGATTCGCCCAGCACGGTGTCCGAACCCCTCCAGAACCAGTGCGCGTGGAACATCTTCTCGCCCGACGGAGTTTCGTACATGTAGACGATTCGGGCCACGTACAGCGGTGTACCGGGATCCGTGGGGGTGACGAGCACGAAGTCGCCCCATTGCAGCTCGTGGCCGTTGACCACGGCTTGCGAGAAGTACGATTTCTTATTGAGCGTGGCGACCGGCTTGTCGTCAACCCAGCAAACGTGGCTGCCACCGCGCTCCGTCGTCTTGCGCGACGCAGGCGCCTCCGCCTGCGCGGCCTTGCGGTCGAGCTCGTCCTCCATCGCTTCCGTGTCGCCGTCGTCTTCTTCCGCTTCCTGGAAGACCTTGTTGAGGCAGCGCCGCTCTATGCAGCACTGCTTCTGCCTACCCGTGCCTCCAAACTTCACCATGTCCTTGCACGCCCTGCACTTGCCGCAGTCGGCCGACTGGCACGCTTCGCAAACTCCGCACCGCTTGCGGCGGCCAGCGTTGGAAGCCTTGTCGTCGATCTGACCGTGGAACAGCACCTCGAAGACGTCTCGTACGAGCGGCGTTGTCGTCGCCAAAGTACAGACGGACTTCTTGGGCAACGCTTTGCGTCGACCGCGCCGCATCGCTCGCCGCTGGCCCAACGTCACGCCAGCCAGGTTCACCAAGCTCCGCAGGCAGGGCGTCACGATCAGGTGCGCCTCGTCGTCGTCTCCGGTGACGTCGAAACTCTGCACCTGGTCGATCACGAACTGGGCATTTCGAAGCAGCGCGTCCTCGGTGAACTTGGCGATGCCCTGAGGCGGGGGCGTCAGCTCGAGTTTGTTGAGCAGGTCCTCGTACGTGGTGTTCGGGTCCTTCACGACCGCCTCGATCACCAACTTGCTCATATAGATCTTCTCCTTGATGGCGTCGATGAAGGGCGCGTACTGCTCGCTGGGCGCCATGAGCACGTAGTCGGCGTACGGAGTGGTGAATCCGATCACGGCGTTCTCCCCACCGTCGAAACCCGCCGTCCACCAGGCGCCGATTGGTCCCATCGCCTTGCAGCATATGCCGTTCTCGGGGGAAGGGTCCTCGTCGTAAATGGGCTTCACGTACCCGCTGAAGTAGAGCTCCACATCGCGCTCGATCAGGCCGGCATCGATGGGGCACAGGTGCGTGTGCCGGTCGTAGACGGCGAACTGCGTGAGCTTGTGCTGCGGCGTATCCATCACGTCGACGGCGGCCTCGTTATCGAACACGCTCAACCGAGGGTCGGTAAGCGCCGAGAACTCGTCGACGGCGTCCGCCGGGTCACCCTCGAAAAGCCGCAACTCGGCGGCGTCCAGCACCTGCCGACAGTCGGAGCAACGGGTGTAGCTCGCCTCCGCGACGGCCGGTTTTTTGTTCTCGCTCTTGAGGCGCTTCGCCATCTGACTAAACAGCGCGATCAGAGTAGGCTGGCTGCCGCCGGCAGCATCGCCGTTGGAGCGTCGCTTGCGTTTCGCACCTTTGAGCTTGGCGGCCGGCGGCGACGGCAACTCTTGTTTGTCGTCGCTCTCTTCGCGGTCGTCCGAGCCTTCGTTCGCCCCGCCGCATTCCTTGTCCGATGAGCACTTGCCGTTCGTCGTATCCAACTTCACGGGGTACTCGGGCACCGCGCTGACAGTTTCCATCTTGTCAGTGACGTCTTTCGCGGAGAACAAACTATATTGCGAGATAAAATCGGTCACCAACACCACACACACGGGAGAATCGCTGACGAGGAACCCCACGCTACAAGCTGTTTCCCGCGAAAAACTACGCGCGTGAAGCGGCAGTGGCGCCGCCTCGTTATCGCTTGCTGCTCAGTCCCGCTTACCGATTGGTAATACCGCTAGAAAAATAATGAAAGCGACTTTTTCTTTGCCTAACATATTTTGTATTTGTGTTGTTTTGTAGTGTTGTTTGTATGCAGAAAATAAAGCCTTCGTTAAAGAGTAGCGGTGCCATAGTTACGGAGGACGCCACCGAGCCACGCCAAAAACTAGTGGTCGAGTGGGCCGAACGGCGCTCTCCCGCTGAGGCTCCGCGTGTGGAAAAATTGTGCGAGAGCGCTGCGAGCGAACTGGATTGAGGCGGAGACGCGCTCCGCGGCATATTTAACGTACTTTTGCGGCGGGCACCGAGGCCGATTGCGCATATAAAAATATGCTCGATCACTTAAAATAGTGCTTTATTTCAACTGCAAATTTATGTTTACACCATTTTGCCAAACATATATTTGAGGAACGGATTATACAACGCGACGTCTTCAATTTTGCCGTCGTTGTCAAGCTCGTCGTGTGCTAGCGAGCGCGCGTTCGCTACGCGGACGCTGGCGGACGCCCAGCTTTTCTCGCAGAAGATCTCTGCAGTACATTTTTTATGTTTTAGTTGCTTTGGTGCACCCATGACTCTTGACGTCCGGTACCAATTGTAGTTTTAGCCAAGTGAACTGCTGTTTTTACCACTGTCTTCTACAAATAACTGGTATCTCTGCAACTTGAAGCTACGTAAGAACATTTTATTATTGATATCGTCTCATTTTACGCGCGCTTCTTGTTGGTGGATATTCATCAGGGACAATGATCGAAGAAAACAATATCAGAGTGAAATAAACCAGGTTTGTTAACTGCGTGGCGCGGAGAATGGTGAATGTATTTCTAGGCAATTAAATAAAAGGGTACATAGTCTTATATATTCACGATATATGTGTAAGGAAAAAAAATAGCAAATACTCTAAATGCACTAATTGAAAAAGTGAGAACTCCCGACCGGGAATAAACGCACGTGTTTGCAGTAACACACACACTTATTAGTGAATATATACTGCACATAAAACTCTCATTCGCAGAAATAATATTCATAGCAGGCCAAACCATCTTATATTTATTTATTTATTTACTCTACGACGCCGAATAGCCGTTTCCGTTCGAATGTAACGCATAACAGCACCATTGAAGTCTCAAAGGTGAGTGACCGATGCAAGTGAGGACTGTTATTCCGAATGATTGTGCTGCCGGGAAGTCGTGGCTGTTGCACAGAGGCGCAGTTCCTGAGAGAATTAACGCACGGGTGTTAATAAGTCCGACTTAGCAAGTTCCTAGCTGTCATTCAATATAAACGCCCCCGTTTGGGGGCAGCCTGTATATCTGCTAACTTGATTCAGGCAAGGAAAATTGTATTTGACAGACTCACCATCTTTGCAACCCATTAAAACTGGGTGACCCATGTGGTCCCACACTTATCTTCAACGAACGCAACAGATCTGCCCATATCTCTACGTGTATGTGAGGTATGCCGTTCCTTTAATTGTTTCATTATGGTCGTTATGATAGTGCACCGGTTAACTGAAAGCAGCCGTTTATAATATACAAGCTGCTGAGTTGAGCGGTCATACATTTGGGAACGGCATTACATATATGTATGAAATATAAGATAAGAGTAACATGTTCTTCTGGGAAATCATACTCGAGAATAATTTACAGCTATCTTGTTTACACCCCCCCCCCCCAAAAAAAAAGCCGAAGAACGCAGCCACATGCTTTCCTGTATTTTTTAATTTAAATAACTCATTAAGTCTACGTGGCAAAACGAAAATATGATTATGAGGTTTAGTTTTCACCACCTGGGCTTCTTTAACGCGCACCTAAATAGAAGTACACGAGCGTTTTTTCCATTTCGCTCCCGTCGAATTCCGTGACCTGGATTGAACCCGCGAGTTCCATGGTGTTTAGCAGCCCAACGCCGTATCTACTATATAGCCACTAATTAGGCTACCGCGCGAGCTTTCTTTCCTTCCTTCTTTTTTTTTTCTTCTTTTGAAGTATTGACAGGGAAAAAAATTTTCGACGTACGGCTTATACGGCCAAAGATGAGCATATAGAATGACTAACTGAAACTGTTTTCGGTGCTCGAGGTCCTACTGCAATAAATGACACCGTACCAATTGCTCCGAACTCTGTTACGCGAGGAAGGCGGAAACTTGAATGGAATGTTGCGCTGCAGGTTACTGCTTTTTTCATCTATAACAATGCTTTCCGCAAATCTGAGTACAAGGCGCCGGATGGGGCAGATATGCTGTATACTTGTTTGAAGCGGCAAGCAGGAAGGTTACATGTGTTTCTCCGTCTGCGTTTCACAAGAGCTACTGATGGAAAACTATATGCGCAACAATACACACGAGAGATACATGTTGCTTAAAGAACGAGAAAAATATTTGTTCTCCAAAGGGAACCGTGCAGTAACGTAGTAGAATGAAAGCCTACCCTGCGGCCGCAATGCACGACACCACCAAGCGGCATTAAACAATAACATAAAATAAAGAAGAGAAAGCAAGGAATTCTTAAGGCACAAATACATGTCATATGCAATTATGAACACCATTTGAGCGGTCTGAACGCAAATATCAGCGCGCGAAGTAGTACGAATGACCCTGCCGAGCTATATCGCCAGCAGTTTCCAACGGCGTGATCTTGATGAGGCCCAATCCACTTCGATGGCAGCGCTGCCACAGTATTTTTCCACATCGGGCGCCTCACTGCAAAGCATGCGCCGCCCCAGCCGCTCATCCCACTCGACCGTATTCTAGTACACTCTACAAAAAACATAGCAGCAGCTGTTGTTTTGGGCTCGGCGGCATCGGTACTCACAACTGTAAAGGCCGTTTCACATGCAGCGACTGGAGCGAGAAAAATCGGTGAGATCGCACGCGTCGCAATGCGATTTTTGGCGGGCTCATTCACATGACTAGAGTGACCTAGAATATGGGAGAGTGTCCAAAGCGCCGGCTCCAGCGAGGGCGGCGAACCGGCGAACCGTCATCTGGGCCCCAGCACATGCGGGGATCGAGGGAAATGAGGTAGCAGACGCTACCGCCCGCGCGCTTAACTACCGGGCATCGCCTCATCCGTCGCATATAGAGGACCAGGATTTCAATTCGGCTATTAATTTCCGGCAAATTTCTATTTTCTACCAATCTTCTCACGGCCGGTATCCTCCCCCGTGTAAAGGCCTCACGAAGGCAGAGGAGCGCTGGCTCCTGCGCCTCTATACCAACACAGTACTGTGCCCGGCAGTACTGAAGCATTTTAATTCAGCTTTTTCAGGCGAGTGCCCGCACTGTGGGAACGTGTCCGCGGACACCTACCACATGGTATGGGCATAGCCCCAACAACCCGGCCTACCTCCCCCACCCCCATCCTTTCCGAGAGAGCTGGGAGGCTGCCTTGCTCGGCTGCTAGACCATACAGGACCAACGTGCCCTGGTGGACCGAGCCCGGGCTGCCGCAAAAGCCACAGGGGTCCCGGAATAGGAACCCCTCCTAGACTTTGTACGGGGCGGGCCCTTCTGGCTCGTCCCAAACTCTCTCTTTGTATATAGCGACAATAAATGTTATTCACTCACTCCAGCGAGGGCCTTTTCCAGTGAACTGCCGCGCCGCGCCGCTGCTGCTCCGGACCCGTTAAAGGACCCGTGGGCTTTTCGCGCTCGCGAAGCGCGCGGGACGCGAGGGTCGTCTGCTACGCGCTGTAGTTTTTGCGTTCATTTTCCACGCAAAGCACTTAAACTCTATTTAACTTGAACAGTGTGGTGCTGCATGGAGCTTACCCATCTTTGGGCGTTTCTTTGTGCTTGGGCAGCAAGATAATGCAAGAACTAACACGTCAAACCCATCAGCGCGGCCTAGCTCTGGTGCTAGAGTTCGGGAACGATATTACGGTAACGGTGCGTGCCTAGAAACGCGCTAAATAAGCCTGCGCAAGGAAAGAACGTAAAAAAAAAACGTTATTCGCGTGGGTACGCGGGCAATAGCACCATGCTTGCAAGAATAAGAGTAACGAAAAAAGTAAATTACTCGCGCAGTGAAATACGTGCGGGCAGTGACCGTTTCGCTCACCACTACACGCTTTTCGCTCACGGTCAATAGTGGTTTACAGCTATATGCATATGCATTTATTTGAATATTTTTTAGCCACGACAATATTTTATTATGAATAGAGCAGAGTAAGAAGGTGTAAGGGAAGCAAGAGAAAAAGCAAAGACGGCCCTAACGCCGCAATATTGTTGGCTTATTTCGCTTCAGAGATTGCGTACACGAACAATTCTTGCTATACGCTATCTCTTCGCGCATGATGTACCTTAAGGTTCACCGTGAGCGAAGCTTTTTTTCCAATTCAGGCATTCGAAAGAAAAGCCATTCGATCCAGCCAATAGCTAAACAAATATTTTTTTCAACATTGAAATGAATAGATAGCTACTACTGGCCTAGCCATTTACTAATATGTTATGTAAAAGTTATTACTGCAATAGCCTTGTTTTATTAATCCGTGAATCCTCTCTGAAATTACCAACATGTAACTTCTCATTATATCATAGTTATTGCGTAACGTGTGATTTTTTAACGTAAACTAAAAGCTTTCATGGCGCGTGACGCTGCTTGTGCTTGCATTATATTGAGTGGAAAATCGTCTTGAATATTACTGTCTTTGATGCACTACAAATATTGCTATTAATTCTACATATCTCTAAAATAGTTACCTTCAATTACAGCAAACAATGAAAAGTTTATGTTCTGGTTATTTGTATATACAAGTACGTAGTTATTGATCAGTAAGTATAATTGCTGTGTACGAACCAGCGAGCATACGCAATGAATATTCCTAAAGTTACTTTCAGGTAATTTTAAAGTTACTTTCATTCGCTTAGTGTTCGCGCTCTTGCAACACAAGAAGGCGAAAGACGAGAATCCATCATGTTCGTTTTCTGACGTTTGCTCGTAATTATGAAATGAGGCATACGTATACAATGTTGCACTGTTCGCGTTTCATTTATTTTGGTCTGTCTTGTTTTTTGCCGCGTATATTTCTCGCTTACCCTTTACCTATACACGCCTGCTTAGGGGCTTTGGTAGGTTGTACTGCTAAGCTCGAGGACGTGGGTTCGATTTCCGGCCATGGCGGCTAACATTTCGATGGAGGCGAAATGCATAAAACACCCGTGTACATAGATTTAGGTGCACGTTAAAGAACCTCAGGTGGTCGAAATTAACGGAGTCCTCCACTGTGACGTCTCTCATAGCCATATTGCGATTTTTTGTGGTAAAACCCCAGAAATTATCATTTATATTATTACCCTTTACCTGTGTTCTCAGTTCTTCATGATATGTGGATAAGTTCGACACGTTGAGATCGAGATTGGCATCCAACACGTTTTTATCGTCACACCCACCGTATCAGAGGGATTTCTGGCCGTCGTCTTATGACCACATGTCATATATTGTTATCCTTAATCGTGACGTGAGTGCAAGTATGTCAAGTTACTAATGCCATGACCCATCACTCATTTTAGTCACACATTTGTGCCTTTCCACACTATACTTTGGTATATATACCAATTGAACGAGCCGCGAGAGTTACGCGGTTTGTATTTATTTTTGGTATACCGCGGCATCGGCCAACAGACACATTCCGCTTCCCAAGAGAAGTGGAATGTGTGTGAGAAGAGAAGCGGAATTCGTGAAGTGAGTTAAGGATTTCGCTTTAATAAAGAAACAACAGAGCACGGGATGCAGTCTTGTAAATGAAATCGAATGCATGAAATAAAAGAAAGGAAACGATAGCGTGTAAAAAGCGTTAGCATGAGCTAGCCATATCTGCTACGTTCTCTCGGTTATTATCGCGGTCTCCAGCTTATTTTCTTCTGCAGCACGTTCACGTTGCTCATTCCACGCATAACTAAATGAAGTAAGCGCGCGGAATGCGTTACTCAAACAGCCGCGTAAGCGCGGACCAAGCGAGCTAGAAGGAAATAGACAAAATACACGTATTCACAGCCGGCAAACGCGTTCTCTGTGCGGTGAGTCACTGCGGTATTACCTTGCGGTGACGTGGTACTTAATAAATCCAAAATTATCACGATGTTGGCTAATAGCAACCAAAATAACAGGCTCGTAGCAGATACCCGCTGCCTTGGCGCGGCTTCCGCAGCAGAGTAAGCCCACGGGTCCTAAAGCCCCTATATATAAAAAGTAGCGCCATTCTTAGATCTTGCCGCCACCGCGCTCACCCCGGCGTTTCCTCCTTGCCGCCTTCTGTCGCCCCAGCCTCCTCCGCTCCCCCATTGGCCAATCCGTGTCACGTGGAAGCACGCGTTGCGCTTTTGTATATATATTTTTTTTCTTTCCAGTGCGCTCCGACTGCCATTCTCGGGCCTGTGCGACGAAAGTGCTGTACGCACAAACGGATCAAACGTGCCAGGGACAAGATCTTCGTTGTGATGGCATGCTGCTGCGCCTTAAGTTGCCGCAACCGACAAGGCGAGGGCAAAAGGTTTTTTTGTTTACAGATTCTTATCCACCTCGGGTATGTTGGTGGTGAGGGCTACCTCTCGGGTTAGCCTTTTGCAGCCTGCCTTGATTCCTGCGACCCAGCTCGTAATGTCTGTGATCTCAGCGTCTTCGGAATTCGCCCTAGTTTTTCTATAGGCTACCCAGCCGGTGAGCCTGAGGATCAGCAGGGACAGATAATTGCCCGAATGGCTGACATTCCTTCGGTCGTACGCATGAGGCACAGAGCCGATTCACTTGCCGCCGTTTCTTCACTTCTCTTTCTATCATCGCGGCGGTGTCTGGTCTCTCCACAGCGGTTAGATACCGCAAGCATGCGGGCGAGCGGTTCACGTGGAATTTCTGCTACAGCACCGAACAACTCATGCCTTAAATGAAAAAAAAAATGCATTGTTTTATCATTTCAGTATATGAAGTGTAAAGCGGACAAAACAGAAAACTGCCAGACTAAGCAGCGACAAATTGATTAAAAAAATCACTGGCGATTACGATACTCTCTAATGCGAAATTTGAGTGCAGCTATGTGTTCCTTTCGCTGTCTATTGAGGCATCGCACCGACGGACAGCTGCCGGCCACACACTGCGGCTTCCCGGCAACTGCAGCTTA
This sequence comes from Dermacentor silvarum, assembly GCF_013339745.2. Classification (NCBI taxonomy): domain Eukaryota; kingdom Metazoa; phylum Arthropoda; class Arachnida; order Ixodida; family Ixodidae; genus Dermacentor; species Dermacentor silvarum. Next base: position 370,059,843 of record NC_051154.1, on the reverse strand, counting down.
TACAACCGCAGTCGGGACCTTGAAACGCTTGCAGCAATCTCTACCATCCGGCTTGCGCAAACGCTTGCTGCGCACTTAATATTTGCGCCGTCTCGCATCGTCGCGTTGCTACTTCCAAAACGGCATTATTAAGACCAGTTACTGACTGACGAAGCAAAATCGCGCCTCAAAAACTTCTCCGTAGGGCGCGATAGAAGTTTTCCTCGGATTTCCTCTGGTAGCGCGTTAGCTGTCGTCTGCCACGGCAGGCCCGACGCAGGCGGCGCCACTGTCGATATCGCGCCCAGCGCGATAGTGTAACGGAGGAGGAGGGAAGAGGATGGCGCTACTTTTTATATATAGGGGTTTTAACTAAAACACCTATACATAAAAAGTAGCGACACTCTCCTCCTCCGCCTTCCCTCCTCCTCATTTCTCCTCTCTTTCGCGCTCCTTTTTCGCCGCCTACACCGCTTGAAACACGTGCACTTGCGACGGGATCCACCCAGCGAGAACCGTAGGTAACGTGCAACTCCCAGAAGCGCTTGGGTTTAAAGTGGAAGGAAACATACATAAACAGATCAGCCGTAGAGATCAGCAAGAGACGATTAGAGTACTGGTGGAAAAAAAGCAGGGAAAAGATGGATACGACCTGATCTCTTAAAATCATAGGCAGCGGTACAAGGTAAATTTTTGAAAAAGAAAAATATTGAGAGGTATACAAAAATGCTAGATAAAGAACATCTATAGTGTACCTGATTAAATCAAGCAGGCTAGGTGACTATTTGTCGCCGCCCCGTTTCAAATGGATGCCAATAAATCATCATCATCATCTTGTTTATCTTTCACCGCTGATCAGATTCGACGATCGCCGACTGTGTTCGTCGCTATCGTCGTGCTCCTCGCCAGTCAGTAGACGCTTCTCGGGCGAAAATGGCGATGGAGCGTGATCGTAAACAAACGCAGCCAGCGCCCGGGTGCTCGACGGTCTACGTGATACCATTAAGCCAATACCGACGCGGCGTCGGCCTCGGACAGGGTGTGCGAGGAGGCGGCGGCGGCATTCTTCAAAGCGTGGCGCTACTTTTTATATATAGGGGTTTTAGTTTTAACGGGTCCGGTACAGCAGCGCCGCGGGAGTTCACACAAAGAGGTCCTCGCTCCTCCCATGCATTCGCGCGGCGCTTTGGACACTCTCCCATATTCTAGGTCACTCTAACATGACTGCCATTTTAACAATGCGACTGGGGCATGGAGGTTTTTTCCTTCCTCCATGGTACAGTTAACTAGAAGCATTTTCTAGTGCACTGTACTCCATGGTACAGTGTACTAGAAGGGGGCAGTGGGCTTACTCAGCCGCTCCTTTGACGCAGTCAGCGTCTCATCCAAGAGGTGGCGCCACTGGCAACTTCAATGGAAGCTTTGCTTGCAGACGCTTTGATTTTCCTTGTGTTTCTGTCGGTTTCAGTTCGAAGCAGTTCACACTCTTATTTGTTTTTAATTTTGGCATACTTGACAGTCTTTACATATCTTTAGCAAGCACTATATTGTTTAGGTCACATGATATTTGCCATAATAGTACCTTGTGGAAAAGGAAGACGGCAACTTTTGGGTAATTTGCTGCCTATCCTAACTCAGAGCTTTTGTGCAAAGAGGTCGTCGCTGACGGATGTTGCTTATGCGGAAGGGGCCTTCGAATTTTCCGAATTATCGGGCAATCGTAAAAAAAATTTGAAAGCGGTTTCATGCCGTGTCGACCTAATGTAAAATTTTGTCAGACACAATACAGTGCGTGCATACTTCCCAGCTGGGCTCAAAAAAAAAAACAAAAAAAAAAAACAATCAGGCATGCTAACCAGGTTTGTGCCTTTGCTTAGCCAAAATGAATATGCATATATGGCTTAAATATTTCACTGTTCCACTTTAGTTCTTCCATGCTTCCCAGTAGCCTTCTGCATTTATTGTTAACCATCATTACGCCGGCACACATTTGTTAAATCAAATCAGGTTTGTTTTTTTTCCATAAAGAAATGGAGGGAGGCCTGAAAAAAAAAGTGAAAACTAGTTCACTTGACAAAGGCTCCGGCCTATGCTTATGTACGGTTATGTAAGGGTAAGCAAAGTGAAGTTAACAGGGCTGTTGCTGACACAAAGCTTTTATTTGTAAGAAGTACAGCAAGCCATTGTTTCATGCACTCCAACTCATGTGCAACGGCCCAACTTCAGCTGCTTGGCCCTCTGCCGCTTTCCTGCCTTGTCACAGTTAATTCCTTTCACATAAAAATGCAGACGTGTGACAATGTAAAAACTAATTATTTTAGCTGTGAGGCTAAGAGCGTGCACATTGCAGTCAACTTCGAAGGAAAGCTTACTCTTAGCAACTTCCAGCATATCGATATCGCTGTCAGAGTGTAGCTCACTCTGAGAGAAGCATTCTGTGAAAAGATCCTCTAGAATTTTCACAAAGCCGTACAGCCGACTGGAGGGATAAAGGAGGCCTCCTTGGTCCAGAAGTTTGTTAGCCGGGCAAGTTGAAAACTTTCGCCTGGTGGCGTCATAGTGAGCAGCTTTATGCATTCTTGGCATTTTGTGCTGGAATTGACAATACCAACATAGCCCGCAATGTGGTAAGTGAGCCTCGAGTCGCTTCTGGCCACGTGCTGGTTATGGTCGTTTGAAACCCGCAGGCCCGTGCAATGCTGGGGTACCACGTTTGTGTGGCCTCTGTGGCAGTAGCGCTAGCAGCAGTTTGACGGCACTCATTTCTGTCACCTGATGCTTCGAGAGAATCAACTTCCAGTAAGGAGGCCAGTGTATATTCCTCGCAGTTTCCTTCGCTAACTGACCTAACTAGACCATAAAAAGAAAAACAATTCACAGTGATCAGGAACTGCGTTCGAGTTGAGCACAAAACGTGGCTCGAAATGGAGCTCGCATACTGCGCTCGTGTCGTCCAGGGGAGGTTCTATGGAGGTTCTTTTCCCACTCTTTCCGCCTATTTTTATCATTCGGGACGCCAAGCAAGGAGAACTTCGGCCCATCCTTCACATAAACATAGCCTGTTTGGTAGCCAGGCGCCTAACAGTGGTTTTGTCGATGCCGCAGCATGGCTCAGTTACTGCAAGGCATGCGAATCTCTTGCAGGCTATGTGCAAAAAAAAAAAAAGAACACTGAAGGAAAAAAAAAACACGCGACGACGTCCACAGAAAAAACAACGCAGCTCAGCAACTCCAACTAATATGATCGGGCACTGGGCGGGCACTGGGCAGCTGCGCCGTCGCACCCACGTTCCATGATGATGATGATGATGATGATTTATTGGCATCCCCTTTGAAACGGGGTGGCGACAAATAGTCACCTAGCCTGCTTGATTTAATCAGGTATACTACACATGTTCTTTATCTAGCATTTTTGTATACCTTTTTCAAAAATTTAGCTTGTACCGCTGCCTATGATTTTAAGAGATCAGGTCGTATCCATCTTTTCCCTGCTTTTTTTCCACCAGTACTCTAATCGTCTCTTGCTGATCTCTACGGCTGATCTGTTTATGTTTCCTTCCACTTTAAACCCAAGCGCTTCTGGGAGTTGCACGTTACCTACGGTTCTCGCTGGGTGGATCCCGTCGCATTCCATTAGGATGTGCTGAGTGGTCTCTGGATCTTTACTGCAGCATACACATGTCTCATCTAGTTCCGAATATTTGTTCCGATATGTTTTCGTCCTTAGGCAACCGGCTCGAGCCTCAAATAGCAAGGCACTGCCCTTTGTGTTATCGTACAGATTTTCCCTTCTAATTTCTTTCTTCTCATTCTTGTAAATCTCCATTGTCCTTTTCGTTTCCATTCTTTGCATCCAATTCACGGTCTCTATTTCTCTCACTTTCTTTCTGATGACCCCTGGTTGTCTATTTACAGTTTCGATTATCCTGTACTTGGTTGCCAACTTCCTTGACCTCTTCCTCCATTCTGTGTCCACGCTTTTCATGTAGAGATACTTGTGCACTTTAGCCGCCCATTTATTTTCATCCATGTTCCTGAGCCTTTCTTCAAAACTAATTTTGCTTTGTGCTTCTCTGACTTCAAAAGAGGCCCAACCCATGTCTCCATGCACTGCCTCATTTGTCGTATTACCGTGTGCTCCCAAAGCCAACCGGCCTACTGATCTTTGGTTAATTGCCAGACCCGCCAATATATCCGATTTTAAGCATATAATGGCATTTGCGAATGTTAGCGCTGGCACCATTACTCCTTTCCAGATTCCACGCACCACCTCATACTTATTGTGGCCCCACAGTGCTCTGTGTTTCATTAATGCTGCATTCCGCTTCCCCTTTATTTTCAGATTATCTTGGTGGTTGTTGAGTAATTCTTTCCTTCGTTTATGTGTACGCCGAGGTACTTATATTGCTTCACTATGGGTATTACTTGCTGTTTAATTGACACCACGAAGTTACTCGTGTGTTCATTAAAGATCATAATCCCTGATTTCTCTGTGCTAAACTTCGGGCCTAGATTTGTCGCTGCGTTCCCACAGATATTCGCAAGTATCTGTAAATCTTTTTTATTGTCCGCTAGTAGCACAATGTCGTCTGCGTACATCAATCCAGGGACCTTCTGTTGCACCATTTGTCCATTACGCATGTAGGATAAATCAAAACCTAATTCGCTGTTTTCCAGTACACTGTATCCATTGAAATAGGGTGCCTCGATGCCCAGCGCCGCCGTCCAGGGTGGAGACAACCCCGCTGGCGCCGCCATATTGTGTCACACGAGCTGAGACTCGGCTACGCTTGCGTTCAAAAAGTGTTACTCGCGGCGCGCTTCCAAGTGCTTTGCCTTGATGAGGATTTTTTTATCGGTGTCCCATCTGCATATCTTTATAACCAATAGCCGTTAACTCGTCGAAGGTCGAAGACGTAAATGTATGGCGCCGGGAACATGCCCCAAGTTGCCTAATTCAATCACATTTAATATGCCGTGTGTATGTTTAAAATACGCACTATTTTTTATTTTTGCGCTTCGATGCTTGGTATATAAGGTTTGCGACCCCCTGTGTGTGGAAGTTTTTCTTTTTCGCTGTTGTATTTTGGTTTACACGTCACGCCTCCTTTACCGTAGCCAGCCACTCGCGCACGGCGGTTAGTTTCCCTTGCGTTGCGCGTGCTCTTCGCGTTCGTTGCAATTATTTGACGATATCTACGCGCAATTTTTGCTTTTTTTGCCCACTAAACTGTGTGCTGACAGGATTAAGCTGGTGTAAAAATAACTGCGATGTGAAAATAAGGTTTAGTTAGTGCTGTAGAGAAAAAATGTAATGTAACTTGTCTGCGTCAATCTTGCGTAGTACACACAAGAAATCAAACGATGCACAAAATACATTTACTTATAATGTCTAGTACAATCAATCATGAAAGAGATATGTACATGAAAAATTATATATACTGTGTGGCGCCTGAAGTTTATGTTGAAAGACGAGATAAAAAAATTAATTCGCAAGGTAGGCTCGACACACAATTCGGGATAGAGAGAGTTTTTTTTATTTATTTATTCATTACATGGGGGGGGGGGGGGTTCAAGTGAGTACATCAACCTTATTACACACAATATAAATCGAAAACAAGAATGCAAACAAGAAAACGCAATCGCGGGTAATATTAATCAAGATATCCAGCCAGATATCCAGCCAGAATACATACATCAGCTACCATCGAATACGTCGCATCAGCCAAACACATCGATGGCGAGTACAGAACATTTCATAAATAACCATTACAACACTGATAACTACATTGAAAAAATAAACAACACTGCATACATATCACGTACAAAAACCATAAATGAAACTAAGACAGTCAAATACAGATTAGCAATGTTTTTCACTTCGAAAATATAGTCCATGATGATGTAGGGCTGTTGACTTTAACAGACGGCGCCCATCCTGTCGATTTCCCTCGTACTGGTCCTCTTCAAAGTGTTTCTAAGTACAGGTAAAACAACAAAAGTGATTATTGATATGAAAAGTTGCCTTGTAAATACAGAGAACCCATTACAGTGCTTAAAAATAAATTTTAGCAGAAGCAATGCTGTATTACCTCGCTTCACACGTTTCGAAGAAATGCACAGGCTACAACAGACACCATGCCAGAAAGCGCCGAAACATTTTGGTCCCATGATGCCCCTTAACTCTACTACACCTGGGCATACCGTGCACAGGCATTTAGACTGTCACAGTACCCACTACGATCGGGAATGAGCACGAATGACCATCGGCTTACGATCCCCACGCTACAAATATGTACAAGTCTAAAAAATCAGCTATGTAACGTAACACCCTGAGGTCCGCAAGATATCTCCTGAGAAATCAGAGAAAATCACAATGTTTCGCTTACCACGTACAAAACAGCCGCTCTCCCCAGACGAAGCACTGCGTTCTTTAGTCCCAAATAACCAGTACCGAAAAAAGAAAAAAAAAAAAAAGAAACAAGAGACACACACGATGTGTGCTTCCCGTGAAAAAGGAAAATAGGTGGCTTACGTGACGATTCGTAGCTAATGTAAGACTATTTCGCGGCTAAGCATCTTCGTCAGTCCTTAAAATAAGGGTACAGACTGCGCCTATCAAAACGAAAAAAGCCTATGCGACGCGAGCTCGCAAACCATACGCTACTCAGACAGCATCGGTGCAGTGCTTACTTAGTTCGTGAGCGAACGTAGGTACGTGAGCGAGGATCAGAGAATACTTTCTTATTTAAATGAAAAACACGGTGCGGTAGTCTAAACATTCTTGACACTTACCTCGCAAATGCAGGAGTTATCCGTTGCCTTCCAGTGATCGCGCTTTACTTGGGCTTCCCATCTCTTCCGTCGCTCTGGGTCCCGGGGGAAGCGAAAACAACGCAGTCCTTTACGCGTCGATCCGGCGCACTTGGGAGCACAACAGCCCGTCATGTCGACACGATGCACTTGATAGCTTGTCAGTCATGCGGCTGAACACTGTCTAGCAAGTAGAAGCGCCCGCGAAGCATCCGCGCGCACTGTGCCTCGAACTCAGCACCGGCACCAAGCAATCGCAACGGCTCGCTGTGACACAATATGGCGTCCCAGCGAGAAAGCGGCGGCGCGGGGGCGGTCAAAGGTTGGCACCACCCTGAACGGCGGCGCTGGCATCGAGGCACCCTACATTGAAACCGACGCCAGCGCCGCCGCTCGGGCTATCGGAGAAGCTCATATTTGCGACATTCCTGGAGCCGCCGCATCGCATAGCCTCCGCTGGAGAGTAAGCCCATTGCCCCCTTCTAGTACACTGTAATACGGTACACTGTACCATTTTCCTTCCTCCATGCACTGTACACTGTATCCATGGGCTGGGGCGACGCCCAGGGTTGCTTGCTGCCAAGTTTGTTGCACACGCCGCATAATTTCTTTAATTTAATGAAAAAGACGTGCGCGTTATAATATTAATAACCTTTCTTTATTATGACCAAATAATACGTGCGTTTTGTAATTTAAAAACACTTCAAAGTTTAATTTGTTTTGAGTGCGCAACAGCGGTTTATGATGTTCAATACGAGGAGAAATGGCAGACGTAAACAGCTGTTCGCAGGTGGTCGTGTTGCGCTGTGTGCTGTCTCGTGTGTGTTTTATGCCGGTGTCGTTCTGCCTGCGGTACAACAAATTACAAGAGGACCCATCAACAAGTCCCTCTAGCTGTTGTCATCGCATATGCAGTATTCGGAATTCGTCTGCAGTTAAGTCGTCATGTCAACGCAGAGACCCTCGCGCTACCCGTGCTTAACGTCAGCTTCTGAAAAAAGGATGTGTGTGTATTGCTCGTGATTGTGCATAAGCGGTTCCTGCTCCTAGCAATATTCTTGCACAAAAGTTAGCAGCAAGCACCAACCCAAAAGCTCACGTCTGCCTCTGAAGGAAGCCGCAAATGATCTGTGTGTAATTACCGAACGTGCAATGGAATTTGTGTTGTGAACGTTAATCTTAGCGCCAGCCTGGTTCGTCCGTCTCGGTGCGTGTGCTGTAATTATTCATGCAAGTGCTCTCTGAATATTTAGAAAGTGTAAAAGCCAACACCACATTTTTTTAGGAGCTGCAGTCACTTGTGTACGTAGTATCATATCATTCTGACAGACATCGACGTCGTCTATTTTCTCGTCCTGTTTCTCGCGCTGTTAGTGTGCTGTGAATCTGTCTCAAGAAGCTTAAGTCAATATTCTGCAGTACCTAGCGCAGCCGTGTAGCCGCACAGCTAACATTAAAATACCTTGTTTTGAGTACGTTTGTTTGTTTAATAACAAAATCGAACGTTAAAATTTTGTATTCATAGTGGCAAGTGTAAAGTAAAAAGCTGTCGAAACTATCAGCTAATAGCATACATGTGCTTCTATCTGCTTGATCACATTATCTTGAACGTGGGGCTGAAAACCCCAGATAACCAAAAACATATGCAACTGGAGCAGACACTATGGTTCCTTTCATGGAAATAAAAGCCAGCATCCCAGTCAGTTAAGCTAGTCATGTACTTAACCTATATTAGACCAATGTTAGAGCATGCTAACTGAAGCCATTTCAAAATAGATTGTTTGACCAAAATAAGAAAGTTCAAGGAAAGCGTCAAGGTACAATCTAATCTTGTATTCTTGAACCAATTGTATTAGCAAAACTTTATGCCTCCCTGAATTGCCTGCGTTAACCCAATGCTGAAAACAGGGGAAGCTGATTCCCATTCTTGCTGTTGAAAAGCTGCTAGTTCTGAGGGACAATATCTCTAAGCTTTTGCATGAGCTTTCACCTTGACCAAGAATGGAATAAAAATATTTACCTTTGCAAGCCTCAGAATCCAAACATTCTCAAAATTTTGAGGAGCCACAATAAATTTTTGAGATATAGACTATAAAAAGTGTGCCTAAGTACAAGTACACACTGAACACACTTGAGTGGTTGAGGGGCCAGCTGCGAATGCAAAAGCGTCTATAGCTGCTACCTCGAGGTAACTGCTAGGTTGCACGTGTGTTTCTCCTACAGCCCATGTACCTGGCAAGGGGAATGGTTATATGTAGTCCCATTGCAGCATTGGGCTGTGCTTTTTCTTTTTTTTCAATAGGTGGTGGCTAGCTGATTCCGTCTGTTTATGTATTTATCATTTGTGTGCATCTTATGTGCATGTGTTTGTATCATGTTCTGATTGTTATACGTGCAGTGATGCAAGCATAATTTTTTTAATATACTGCACCACAGTCATTTATTCAACTTTGTGTTGAAATGTACAAAATGTGGCCACCCAGTAATAGCCAGGACAGCCAGCAGGATTGGCAAAAAATATGATGCAGATCCAATGCACTTGCTTGAATCGACATGAGGCGAAGCTTTCATGCAACGGTCAGTTAAACTCTAGAAAACTAACTGCAGTGTGTACAGTTGTCCTTATTTCACCCGATGCAACACATACTCATATGCAATGTTTGCTTATTCACCGCACAGGTCACCTAATGTAATGTATACATAGCACGGTGAACTCACTAAAACGTTGGCTCACTAAGACTTCGAACTAACCATGAGTCTGAGTTCGTGTGAGCCTGGCTGAGTAGAATTTTGGTGAATACATGTAAGAGCAAGCTCGGTTGAGTAAACTTTTACTGAATATTGTTATGTGGTAGTCAGGGCAAGCTCATCTGAGGGTAATTTTAGTGAATATGAGTCAAAGCAAGCTCGGCAGGTAGATTTTTGCTGAATATGACTCAGTGCAAGCTCGCCTGAGTAAAATTTTGATGAATATAAGTCAGAGCAAGCTCAGTTGAGTAGAATTTTGGTCAATATCAGTCAGAGCAAGCTCGGCTAAGTAGAGTTTTGGTGAATATGACTCGGTGCAAGCTTGCCTGAGCAGAATCTTTAAGAATATTAGTCAGATCAAGCTTGGCTGAGTATAATTTTGCTGAATATGACTCTGAGCAAGCTCGACTGAGTAATGATGGGATATGGTTATACGAGTTTATGCAGTAATACATGTAAGTGCAGACTCATTAGCAACATTGGCTCCATCTAGATGGGCAATACCTATGCCTCGTGATGAGTCTGCACACTTTACGAGCTGTAGACATGCAAGAACCACCCACACTTGAAAAGATGCTATCATTCACAGTAAGGAATGCAACAGGCTGACTTCACTGCACAATTTTGATCTGATTTTGTTTAATGAGTTATCTACCCCTTATAAAAACAAGGTGTTTGGCTGCTTTTCGCATTATTGCATATGTTTTACAGGAAGTAGAGACAGAAGCAAGAAAAGCCAAAGATGTTTATGGCGAAGTAGTTTGTTTGAGTACAGCGATATTTTACAACCAGTATAAACAAACGTAATTTGATGCACTGAAGTAAGTGAAATATGCAATTACCTGTTAATGGGGGGGGGGGGGGGTTTAGGGTTAATACAAATGCAGTAAGGATACAAAGTCTGCAACAACTTGAAGGTTTATTGGTTTTTGTGCTGGAGAAAAATTGTACATCAGAAAAATGAGAAAAATAACTTTAAATATTGCTTCGAAAGCAAATTGACAATACTGTTTATTCCCCGTCAAAGCGTTGAATATGCTATTGTGGAACATTCATTATGATATATAGTTGGCATGTTTGCTTTGTGAGCTTGATAAGCAGTCGCGTCTCGCAGCGGAAGCAACAGAACCTTGAATTGACATAATTCATTGGGGAAAATGCGCATGAAAGCCCAAACCAACCGACTGCAACTAAATGGTCGCATGTATAGCGTGACCTATTGACCGTAGCATTTGTCTGTAGTTGCATATTTAAATTGTTCCGTCCATAAAAGCATACTGCGCAAAAACTGGCATTTTCGTATATCGCGAGTTGCCTCTACAACCAGAAAATTGGGACGACATCCAAAGACCATGCCTTCCCGTGAGGGACACCTCGTAGTATTTACCGACTCGCAGCGCGTGTGAATAACAAAAATCACGCGAAAGTATGTACTATCAGCACCCGAAGCAAACCTAAAAAAAAGCGCTGCGTGATTAGCAACGTAGCAGGTCAACAAACCCATAGAAATCACAGAACTGAATCTGACCTATGAGTTTTTATCTGCACTGTTCGCGTGTCAGTGCTGATGTTACGTACCGATTGCACAATCCAAGGCTCCACTCAATTAGTTGTACTGTTCGAGGCTTGTTGAGGCAATGTTTATAGACAAAAAAGTATCTATAAATGTTGCGTTGAGTGACCGCCGCCATTTTCCAAAACAGCGTGAAATAGCTTTCAGCGCAATTTTGACGGAAAATCGCAGCCATTGCTGCGATGGTGCGACCAACCGGTTGGTCGCAGCTGAAAATTGCAGAATCGGCCCTGCGCCTGTAATTTTCGGCGCATGCAATGAAAATCGCCCTTCCGGTGTGATGAAAATCGCACCATGTGAAACAGCCTTAACGCAGCTGTTTCGGTGCCTCGCTCTTTGCAGGGACAATGACAGGTGGCCGCGAACAAAACAGGTCTCTTACTGGAAACTGTTGAGTAATAGGGAATGTTTAATATTTTTCCTGCGAGCTTTGTCGTTCATGTTATGGGTAGCATTCGAAAACAGGTAAATGTATGCATTTCTCGCGGATTTAGTTCACCCTGTGGTTATTAATTCATTGAAAGCGATAGCGAGTAGATCGTCTTGTTAGTATTAGAATTTTTTTTAATATTCAGGCATAATGTCATGCGGTGGGTAGTTTGCAGGTGCTTTAAACGTGCTCCAAGCATGTTAATACAATGCCATTGACCTGTTTATCGAGTTGGCGTGCACTTACGCTTTCCTGCTTTGCACTTCGTGCTGTTATCGCAAATTTTTCATGCATATTTAATATTGTTTGAAAACATGAGCTGTTATGTTCAACCGTTCGATGCTTGTGTTTCCGAAAGAAAATGTGCAAGGATGATCTAATGTTGTATACATGGTTTCATGTCGCCTGACCTGAACTTTGGACGGGTGTATACCCCATGTATAGACCATTTTTTCATGGGTGCCGCCATTGCGTAGACAGTGGCGCCATCTATGGGGAGTTGGCATGCTGGCTTTGGCGAACGCCCGTGTTGTATGCTGTGGTATACACTCGGTGGCAGTTTCTGGTGGATTTATTCACTCTCCCGCGGTCTATTTAGCATGCAATGGCATCTATGTGGAGAATGGTCCTGTGAGGCCTAGTGAAGTAATTTAAGTCTGAAGTAATTAAGCGGCTGGAGTTTCTGCTGGTGTTAGGGCGGACAGAGACACCCAGCGCGAGGTGTGCGCATTTGTTTGAGCTTACAATCAGCCTCGGATATCAGTTAGGTATATCTGAAAATTAGTTTCACATGTTACCTTACTGCAGCATTTTCGGCACTGTAATTCTAAGCTCTGGTTTAGCTGCAATGAGTAGTTACGAAACATTTGACGATCCTAACAACGTGGGTACTGTTCTGCTCGCGAATAAGTTGTGCTGTTTACTTTGACAAGCGTTCAAGTTGTTATCTGTAGATGCATTGGACTGCCTTGTTGGGCAAGGTTTCCACCCACAAATGAAATAGTTTGGTTAATAAGAACCGCTTACCTTACAGTGTGAATCACACTTTTCAAGTGGTCGAACGACCAGCTGCAGACTGCACGAGTGTCTGAGGCTGTACTAAATGCTGTGTTATAGATCTGTTTGTTCGATATAGCGCATGGTCCAAGTGGTCCAAGCATACGGCACAACCATCCGAAGTCTTATTGCGTCGTTATCCCTTGTTCTGTTTTAGTTTGCCGCAAAAGGAGGATAAATGAACTCTTTTTTTTTTCAGTCTCGTAAGTTCAGTCATCTACGACGCATTCACCCATCTTACGGAAATTGTGTCCTTACAAATAGCTGTTGGATTCTCTTTATGCGATCCCCTTTGTATATTGTGCCTTACAGGGCAAAAAGGCAATGCCGATCGAAGCACGAAGCTTATGTGTATCATGTTGGTTTGCCAGCCGCAGTGCTTGCTGTGTTGAGCAAAGCCTTCGGCCTCTTGCAGGAGGCTAACGTAGACATAAGACATAGTGATTTGAAGTCTACTAGACTTAAAATGCGTGAGAATGTTGCCGGTGGCTGATGCAAATGTTTTACAACAAGTCTTCATCGAGTGAAAATCGATACATCCAACATAGTTCACAACACATACACACACCGTGGCTGATGATGTGCGTCGCATTTTTGCACATCCAAGAGAAATTTTCAGATACTGTAGCTACTGCTGCACCTAAAGGCTACACAGTGGTTGTTCGATGACCTCGTTAGAACTGACATTGCTCTCAGAACTAGCTAAAACACCTCCAAATCGTTCCACAGCGAGCGACCGGCAACACATTCAAGCTGCGCCGCGCCGGCTCACACAAGCCAGAGAGGAGGAAAGGCTCGTCGCGCGCCCTTTCCTCCTCGTCCGATGAAAAGGTCTATAGGAGTGATTTTTGTTTTATCAAGTGTGTGATGTTGCAAATTTATACGATGGTGTTGTCACATTTTCTCTCTCGTGTGATGTCTGTTCACTTCAAGTTTAGAGCCTTAGTTTTGCATTGTTGTCTCAAATAGCGATTTACAGCTAATTGCTGCGTTGAACCATCGTGTCCTGCCAATTGCATGGTGTAACCTCTACCCATATTTTTTTAACATCATTCTCGTTGACCGATCTTATGGCAACTGTTTATTAAGCTTCTTATTCCTGTACACAACTCCTGATTTGGCGTACAAGATCAAAACGAAGTAGAACATTTTCTTCTCTGCTTAGTTTACAGAATTTACCGGTAACTCTTATTCATGCCTATATGGAACTGCGGGCTACAAGTGGCAGCCATTCCTGTCACTGCTTTTTGTCACTGCTAACCTAGCCTAACCTAGCTTGTTCTTTTCGCTGTTCCAAATTTGTCACCGGAGGCTCTCGATTGTGAGAGCAAGCATACATTAAGGTGCACCAATGTTACAGACATTACTAATGAGTCTACAGGAATGCATTGTGTTTGTGTCCCAGTTTCGTTATGCCACGGCGCAGGACATTGTCCTGCTGTTCCTGGGCACGGTCTTCGCAATCCTCCATGGTGCCGGCTGGCTACTGTTGGCTATTGTGTTTGGTCATATGACGAATGCCTTCATCCACCAGCAGCAGGCGGGCTTCTACGATGGTGACAGCACAAATTTCACCACGCTGCCGCCTCCTCGGACCTTTGGGGAAGCAATACGGCGAAGTGGGGCGCAGGCCATGTTTGACCCTGTAACCATCCTGGAGTACAACATCACCATGAACAAGTTTGCACTCACCTACGTCATCATTGCCGCTGGGGTCTTCGTGTCTTCATTTATACATGTATGTCAATCATTCCTGCTTTTATAGCATGAGTTAGTTTGCTTCTTGTCAATTATTTCTGTCCATGATATTTCTGTTTCTTTCAAAGAGAGCATTATTAATTAGCAATAAGTAAAAGGAAAAGCCCAAAACAATCTTGGTTAGCATGCACTTTTTAAGTTCTCTTTATTATATCCTTGATTATCGGGTGCTGTTGTTACAAAGCTGTGCTTCTGCTTGTGATGGTTTAATCATGCTGCTATTTTATTATATCTTTGTGTTATTTCATACTTTTTAGATGTGATGATTAAGTCATGCTGCTATTTTATTACATGTTTTTCTTCCGTGGCTTTTTTCATATGCACAAAATGTGTAGGCAATCTTACAATGCCTCAACTGTTTTCAGGGAAACGCATTTATGGCCTCTTAAAGTCAGAATTGACTCTCTTTTTCTCCTATTTATCTGGTTCTTTAACTTGAGCACGGCAGCAACACCACAAACTATCCTCATCACACCACTATCGCCGTTTTGTGGAGCATGCTTTCATGCTATATATACAGCTTATTTCAGTTTTCTTTTTTCTTTACATGTTTTCAATTAAGTACATTAGCTGCTGGCTGTTGTTGCAATAAAGAAGTTTTCTAGCTGAGATCTCGGTTTTACTTGCAACATTTGTTTGTGACACAGCATATATGTGCATTATCAACAGGTGTGGTGTTGGACCAGAGCCTGTGATCGTCAGCTGTACAGGCTGCGGCAAGAGCTGTTCTACTCGATCCTACGACAGGATGCAGCATGGTTTGACAGTCACCGTGTCACTGAAGTTGCGTCAAGAATGAGTGAGTACGTGTTATGGCATTGAAATTACTCCAAACTTAATTGGCGCTTGAAAGCAAGAAGATTCACTAAGACAGGACTGAATAGGTGACATAACATGCCTGTAGTGCTTGCACAAAAAAGTGTGCCCGCGTAGAAAAACATTTATAGAAAAAAATTATTTATCTCAAATGTTTGCTTGTTAGCGCTTCACATTCACGTACAGTACGGTTCACTTAGAAAGGAAACATCTTATTCATATTCCACCATCTATCAAAGGGACATGAAAGAGAAAATGCAGATGAGCTGTATTAGTAAATTACGCTCTGCACAAAGCCACTCTTACCATTAGAGGAGGCATGGTAAAAACGAGGCAAGAACAAGACGAGTGGTGATGGCCATCTTGAAGTTCCCACACCAGCTTGTCGTGAGTTCATAGATATCAACAGCGTCTGCTCAGGGCTCAGACCTAGTTAATTTTTTATAGCTAGAGATTGGCTACATTGTATATTGAAGGGGCCGAAGACTAAGCAAATTTTAGGAACCTTTACAGTGGTACGATGAGCCTAATATTAGGAAAGTACTTCTAAGTTCATGAAGTCGCACTGACGTACCACCTGGTGTTTTGGCACGAAAAACTGAACTTTGACCTTCATTTTCGTCTCTAGTAATCAGCCTGTTGGTGTAAAATTAATGAAAGCAGACTTTTGAAAGAATATTTTTATTATTCGAAACTGGTTTAGTGTTTCTCTTTCATGCTGATGCATGGCATGAAGCCCTGCAAATTATTATTCTCTGCATGGGTGCCATGCCGTCAGCTACAGTTCACCCTGACTGCAGGTAATTTACTTACTTAACCTAGGATTCTGGACCTGCATAGTGTTCCTGATGAGAATATACCATGTGCACGGATCCGCTCGCAATAGTAACAATTGTTGTGTGGCACAAGTACATACCACAGGGTGTAAGATTTTTTTTGTTATATTTGCATATAGCATTCCAGTACATTCAAACCTTGGTGTAACGAATGTGCATATAACAAAGTAAATTGAAAAATGTTTGGCCAATATCAACGTGCAATGAATACATGCTGTGAGCGCAATCATCATCACATATCATCATCACGCGTGAATCTTTCTCGTCTGTATACGGACCTACATCGCTGCTTCTTGCATCTTCTTTGTGGTAAGAGCTCAAGCTTGGCGAGAATAAAAGTGGTTCTTTATAATGCTTGTAACAAATATCAGATTTATCGAAGGCATTTGTATGTTAAACGCAACTTTTTTGTAATGAGGTTTGACTGTAGGAATGTTTTTTTCCCTATTAATTGAATGCCATCTCCAAATGACCGAGTATGTATTTCCTCCCTACTTTTTCAGTCACATGGAGCGTCTGCACGAGGGAATGGGTGACAAAATGGGCCTCTTCATTCACTACCTGTCCACCTTTGCATCTGGCTTTGCCACAGGGTTTGTTGAGAGCTGGGAGCTCACCCTGGTCATCATGTCAGTCACACCACTGCTTGCCTTTGCCACAGCATTCCTGGACAATGTAAGTCACTCAGTCGCTGGCTTCACTGTCAATGAAATAAAGTCAATTTTTTGAAAGTAACAGGAAAAAAGCCATTGTGTCATTTTGAACTTGCCTTGCGCAGGAAGAATCGAGGGAGAGCTAAGGAGCTAAATTTTTTTTTGCAGTAGCAATGATATGGACACTGCAGGTGAATGTTCCGCACAAAGTCCAAGCACGATAAGAATTAGCAGCTCGCGTGGCATATAATGCGGGTGTGAGGAAAAGCATGCGAGGGTGAGCCGAGGGTGAGCCGGATGACTTGATGTAAGCCCACTGTTGGAGGTCATGTGATCAAGTGCACACTAGCATAGCAGAGCACGTCTCCTCCTCTAAACCGGCGGCAGCTGCACATGGCTATCTGTGTGGTTCAGCGCATACGTGGCCCGCGTGCCCTATCTTGGAGGTAATATGCAGTGAATGCAAAAGCTAAGTGCTAGCCAAGATGGCTGATGACTTCATGTGTGCTGCCTTCCTGCATTGCATGTCTAGTGTTTGAGGTCGCATTTTTGGATGCACGGTGAAGCAACTGGTGGCACGAAGCATTCGCTCTTCTCTGCCTGTGCTTTGCATCATGCCAGTTTGTGACAGCAAATGCTCATGGTCATCTAGTGAGATCTGTTCATACTTGTCTGTGCACGCAACACCATGCTTGTATATTTTATTAGCGAGCACAAGTTCACTGCAATTTATACAGCCAATATAACTAAGAACCTTATTTCATGTAATTGTCCAGTACTTTGCTATCGCTATGAGTGCGTGGCCTTTTGGGGGAAACTACAATTTTCGTTTGGTTGAGTAACTAATGAAGGAGCCAGCAGTCACTGTAAGCATGACAGGCCTAGGAAGAATTATGTTGTTCTACTCTAAAACAACATAATTATGTTGTTCTGCCTAAAACAACATAATTTTTTATATTTATGGTAAGGAAAATGATAAAAAAGAGTAAAGCAACTTATTGCCAGTAGGAGGTTGATGAAAATTTTGTGTACTAATGGGAAAGGCCCCATTGCTTCTTTATTTTTATTTGTTTAATAGAAGGAACATTGTGGAAATTTACATTGACTATTGTATATTGACCTGTTTGAATGCAAGGAATAAATTAATTTCAGTTTTGCCTTGACTTTCTTTTGATAATTTCATCCTACTCAGCAGCCTGGTTGAAATAACATTTTGTAAATGTATACATAGACGGAGTTACATAAGATTGAAAAGAATAATGAACACAAAATGAAGACAAAGACAGGCAGACAAGCATTTATCTTGTCTTATGCGTTTCTAACTCTATCTTCATTTTCATTTTGCATTCATAATTTATAAATTTTTTTTGATGGATATGAACTAAACCCAGCAAAGAGCAATCTAAGGTGACGTAAGTGCATTACTTTATTTTTCCTTTGTTTGCGTAAATACTGTTTCAAGGCAAAAGAGTTTTCAGGTACACAGCTCGACATGCATAGATTGCACAGACTGCAAATATGCTGCATATGCGACTTAACATTTATCTGCCATATTGTTCAATTTCAGATGGTGTCCCAATCAGCTGCCAAGGAGCAAGAAAAGTATGCACAGGCAGAAGCAGTGGCCCTGGAAGTTCTAAGCAAGATACGAACTGTGGCTGCCTTCTGTTTTCAATATGGCAAGCTGGAGCGGTCAGTATTACGTCGTCTGCTGCTTGCTGTTCTCTGAATCGCTTTTTTTGTAGCAACACCACTTCTATACACTTTTTTTTTCGAAAAAAGTCTTCGTTGCGTCAGTGAACTCAATGCTGCTATTGCCAGCTGTATGAAGTTTGAGGAAAACTCGGTCACTGTGTGAAACATTCTCTGTAATGTTGGCAGTAGTGAGAAAGCATGGCATTGCAGACACTGGCAACTTTTATAGGAGACGTAAGACATTCATTGGGGACTTAATGCCTACAGCCGGCCCGGCACCAGCTCCCCGAAGTTTCATTTTCTGCCGTTATCGGGAAGCGGGCGTTTGCCGGCGTCGGTAGTTTCGTTGGCCGGCCTGGGACAGCGCTGCTGCATCCCTCTGCGCCGTAGCCGCAGCGTGCAAGGTCAACACATGACTAGAAAGTAGAGGAAGCATAAAGGAGAAAGAAGGGTTCACTGCCATTTTCTGCGCGTGGCTACGGTAGTGTGGCTGAGACGTCGGCACATACACGCATGTTGCGGCACAACGTAGAATCGGCGACCTTGCCATTTGAGAGAGGGTGAAATGTCCGCCGCGGAGGATATCTTTTTTCTTTTTTTTGGTTTGTTCGCGCGCGACATTGAGGGGGTCTCCCCTAAGCTTTTACTCTATGGCGGTGCCGGAGCAATGCCGGTTGGAGGCGCTGCCGCGTTATTGGTTCAAATTAACGAGATTCGACTGTACATTGAATGCAAACGTTCTAGCCGCATTCCTCGACTGTCGCATACGCAGCTCGGTGCACATGTTTTGCATATGTGCGGGCCTTAAAAATTGTTGCTTTGGTTATAGTGCGGTACCGCTTATAGTGCGGATATTGGCGACTACGGCGACTGACGTTATAAGCGATCTACACTGTAACTCCTAATGAGCACCAGTTTTAATTTGATGAATTACACATTCTGTGGCAGAGTGAGCTCCCTCAAATGTGACCGCTTTCATTCAGATTGACAAACAAACTGCCGCAATAAGCCTCTGTGAACACCACGTGCGAGGTTTACTTTAGCTTTGATTGCATCATGCATGTCACCACAGCGACGGCATCTGCGCTTGCGACACATCGACACATGTGTGATCGAGTAATGGCTTCTTTCCTTTACACTACGATACCAAGGTAACACATGAAGGTTGGACGGTTGCAAAAAGACAAGTGATATTAGCATCACATGTTTTCCTTACATGCAGTTTTAGGAAGCGACCCTTATACTTACCGAAATGAAATACGTTTCATGTCTAAATTTCTTTGTGCAGTTTTTAGCAGCCTCACAGTAGCTCAGTATTCAAGAATTTGTAATCAAGGATTGTCGACAGATGCTTTCACTGCAGCTTTATGCTACCATCATCCTTTAGTTCCCTGCAGGGGCGTCTGTGTCAGCAGGCGTTTGGTGTGTTGCGACACCACGTACCCGAGCACACGAGGGTTGGACCCTCCCGCGTGTCGCCGTGCACGGCTTAGCCGTGTCCGGGGAAAAGGATCCTGGGGGTTGAGCCGATGCCGGGTGTTCGGATCTTTATGGCCCCTCGGCGGAGGCATTCACAGCTCTTTGGCCTCCGCTTCACGTAGACGGCACCCTCGGACTGACCCACCCGGGGGAAATCGGCTGGTCGCCTTTTCCTATCCCCCTCTCTGACCTTTTTTTCTTTCCTATCTCCTTTATTTTCTGTCCTGTCTCCTCTTCTCTTCTGCTACCTCTACATTTTCGTAGGTGGCTTGGATTAACCTTGTGTATGTGCCCTCTCTTGGGTATATTATATTGGGTTATAGCAGCAATGCACGGCTGGCGTCTGCAGCCTTACACGTTAAGTACTGCAGCGTCCCCTAGTTAGGCTCCGTGGTGGGTGGCCGCCATTGCCGCCGAAATAAACGAAAATAATATGGGAACGCCTGGGCATTTCCCCGATCGGAGCCGCCGTCTCATTCATCGGAAGTGTCGCTATCCTCAGAAGACGACCGCTTGTTGCTGGCCTCCTCCCACAGTGCGTCGTCTTCAGTACCGTCGAGAGAGTTTCTAATGCAGCATTTCTTAAATGCATTCTGCACCATCACGTCTGGCAAAGAACGCCAGGCGGAGAGCACCCAGCCGCAGACGGTTCCAAGCGGAGGTCTCTGCAGGCGTCCCGTCGGCGTCTTCAAGTTGTCGCCGGACATCCACTCTTGGTACTCCAGCCGCACCGTTGATCCAAACAGCGTTGATCCAACGCTGATCCAAAGCGTTGATCCAAACAGAAATGTTGGGACAGGTCGGACGCAAAAGCACACAAAGAACACACATTAAAAAAAATCATGGAGGAATGACCGGTATTGGCTTTGGATACGGCCTTACGAGGCTTTGACAAACACACACACCACATGTTGCCAGACGACGACTCACATTCGGCTAAACACCGCTATATGAGACTTGATCGTCACCCTCACAAGAGGGGACGCACCGAAGAACTATTAAGCCTATTCAAACCTAGAGAAATTTTTCCTCGTTTCCATGTTGTTCACAGTGAAAAAACAGAGAAACCAGCTAGGGGGGGGGAACCGTATCACCTTTTTTAGTTGCAAAAGGCCTGACTGAAGCCCTTGGCCCTGGTTATAAGGTCACCAAAATGGCGAGCGGGGACCTCCTCCTTGAGATCCGTGATAAAGAGCAGCACAGTAAAATGAACAAGCTTGTGGCATTTGGTGACATACCTGTTACCGTTTCACCACATCGGTCTATGAACACAGCACGTAGTGTCCGATGCAGATCTCATCGACTTGTCCGAAACTGAACTATTGGAAGGCTGGAAAGAGCAAAACTTAACAAACGTACAGCGCATCGTTATCAGAAGAGACAATAAATTCCCACAAAACACCTCATCCTGACCTTTGCAACTTGCGATCTGCCACAAATCATAGAAACCAGATACACAAAGATAGCTGTCAGACCATACATACCTAATCCACGAAGATGCTTCCAATGTCAAAGATTTGGCCACGGCTCGCAGAGCTGCCGTGGTAGACTCGCATGTGCAAAATGTGGAGTGCAAGGTCATGCCTCAGACAACTGCGAAGCGACACCTCACTGTGTAAACTGTGATGGTGAACATCCAGCTTACTCCAGATCTTGTCCCAACTGGAAAAAAGAAAAGGAAATAATCACTCTTAAAGTGCGTGACAACATATCTTTCAAGGAAGCACGTAAAAGGTGCTCACCATTCCAGAGTACAACTTATGCCGAGGCGATGCGTCAGGGGGCAGTGTCGCACTGGCTTCTGCCACCTGCCCGGTCCGCGCGCAGCGAGCAGCCGGCTGTGGCAGCCACCCCTATGGTGGGAGCAGCCAAGGCTGCCTTGCCATCACCGAACTTGGCCACACCAGTGGCCCCTGCTAGCTCTGGCAGCAGCCAGGATAGCACGGAGGCTAAGGAGGCACCAACAACCTCCGCACTGGTGGGGACAATGGCTTCGTCTTCCGAGGCGAAGCCAAACCGACGTACACATCGCTCGCTAGAGTGAGAGTCCAACAAGTCCGGCAAGAGGCAATGGACACAACTCCTCAGATGGCACACGGAGTGCCTAGGGAGAGGCGACTCTCCCAAGAACGCTCCAAAAAGATAAGACACCAGTTACAGCACCTGGAAAAGGCTCAGTAAAATAGGCTGTACACTTCCCTTGAGACACACAGCACCTTTTATTTTCCTCCAACATGAACACAATAATGCAGTGGAATGTTAGGGGACTAATTCACAACCTAGACGACATCCATGAACTTATCAATAAATTTAATCCAAAGGTGCTGTGTGTTCAAGAAACACACCTAAACTCCAGAAACACCAACTTCCTACGTCAAAATTTTGTTTTTCGAAAGATTGCGAGGATTCTGCCGCATCATCTGGTGGTGTGGCCATCATACTCGACAGAAGTGTAGCCTGTCAGCCACTTCCACTCAATACGGCACTTGAGGTGGTAGCCGTTCGTGCTGTACTTCTGGGTAAGCTCATAATCATTTGCTCACTCTACATACCACCACACTATTCTTTACACAAGCATGAATTTCAGTCATTTATTGATGAATTACCAGAACCCTACCTCGTTCTTGGCGATTTCAATGCACACAGCAGCTTGTGGGGCAACACACGTATCGATGCGCGAGGACGCCTAATCGAACAATTTCTTTTCTCCTCTGTTGCGTGTCTCCTGAATAAGAAGGAACCCACCTACTACAATCTCGCAAACAAAACATTTTCCTCCATTGATCTCAGTGTAGCTTCCCCGTCTATATTTCCCGAACTTAAATGGGAAGTTATAAAAAATTCTTACGGGAGTGACCACTTCCCCATACTGCTGAGATCACCACTACAAAACGAACCTCCACCACAGGTTCCCTGGTGGAAGTTCGATGCGGCAGATTGGGAGAAATTCCAAAGTCTTACAAATGGTATCTCGTGGCCTGATATATCTTCACTGGGAATTGATGCTGCTGTTGAGTTTATTACATCTTTCATAATCGATGCTGCTTCTGAATGTATACCAGAAATGAGTGGTGCGACCTGCAAATGCCGTGTCCCATGGTGGAACGAGGAATGTCGGAACGCTCGTAGGAAACAAAACAAAGCGTGGGGGTTGCTACGCTATTCCCCAACTGCGGAGAATCTTGTCAACTTTAAGAAAATAAAATCGGAGGGCAGGAGAATGCGCCGACAGGCCAGGAGAGAGAGTTGGGAGAAGTTTTTATCAGGTATCAACTCATATACAGAAGAGGGCAGAGTCTGGAAAAAAGTTAACAAGATAAAAGGGCTACATTTAAAAGACACAAGGCTGCAATAGAAAAACAGAAACTAGCAAGAAAATGTACCGGACACGAGGCAAACAACCAGCCATTCTGCATTGCTGAGCTGTATGCATCTCTTAGTTGCTGCAACAAGTCTGCCCCAGGCCCTGACTGCATAGCTTATCAAATGCTGAAACACCTTCCCCATGAAACAAAGAAAACTCTGCTCTCCCTATACAATGCTATATGGACCTCCGGCGAGATTCCCTCTGCCTGGAAAGAGGCCATTGTCATTCCTATACTGAAGCAGGGCAAGGACCCATCGTCTGCTTCAAGCTACCAGCCTATAGCACTAAAAAGCTGTCTCTGCAAACTGTTCGAAAAAACGATAAACCGATGACTAATACATTTTCTTGAATCAAGCAAACTGCTTGACCCGTACCAATGCGGGTTTCGAGAGGGTCGATCCACCGCCGACCATCTGATACGTATTGAGACGCAAATTCGTGAAGCTTTTGTCCATAAACAGTTCTTTCTGTCTGTATTCCTTGATATGGAAAAAGCTTACGATACCACGTGGCGGTTTGGAATACTTAGAGACCTCTCACACGTTGGTATACGTGGTAACATGTTAAATGTCATAGAAAGTTATTTATCTAATCGCACATTCCGTGTTCATGTGGGAAATGCTGTATAAAGACCATTTGTGCAGGAAACTGGAGTGCCACAGGGCGGGGTGCTCAGTTGCACTCTCTTTATCGTAAAAATGAGTTCTTTGCGTCTGTATATCCCAAGAAATGTGTTTTATTCTGCATACGTCGATGATGTACAGATAGGTTTCGCCTCGTGCAATCTCGCAGTCTGTGAGCGGCAGATTCAGCTTGGTCTGAACAAGGTGTCTAAGTGGGCAGACGAGAATGGATTTAGCCTTAACCCACAAAAGACCACCTGCGTCTTGTTCTCCAGAAAGAGGGGTCTGCACCCCGATCCTGACATCGAGTTGCAGGGACGTGTGGCCGTAAAAACCGAACATAAATGTTTAGGTGTGATTCTAGATACGAAGCCTACGTTTGTGGCACACATACGGTATCTAAGAAACAAGTGTATAAAAACAATGAATATTCTAAAAGTGTTGTCACGCACCGCTTGGGGTAGTGACACACAGTGTCTTTTAAATTTGTATAAGAGCCTCATACTCACAAGATTAGATTACGGCGCCATAGTGTACCATTCCGCTACGCCAAGCGCCTTAAGGATGCTGGATCCTGTACACCATCTAGGCATCCATCCGCCTAGCCACTGGGGCCTTCAGGACAAGTCCTGTGGCAAGCCTGTATGTAGAGGTGGACATGTGGTCACTTGACATGCAACGTTCATACCTAAGCCTCACCTATTTCCTGAAAGTTAATTCGAACTCGGAACACCCGTCTTTCTCAACCGTAAATGATATGACCAGTACCACACTTCTTAATAACCGGCCGACAGCAAGAGATCCCTTTTCAGTACGTGTAAGGAAAATTAGTGAACAAATGAATATCCCACTACCTGAAAATACTTTGATGGCCCCAGCAAAGCCAGTGCCACCGTGGCAGTGGCAACTCATAGAGTGTGATACCTCGTTTGTAGAGGTCACCAAAGAAGCTCCAGAGGCACATATCCGAATGCATTTTCTAGAAATTCAGTCCAAGTACTCGTCCTGCACTCAGTTCTACACTGACGCTTCCAAGTCGCATGCAGGGGTGTCCTATGCAGTAGTCCGACCGTCATTCTCCGAGTCAGATGTACTGCACCCAGAAACAAGCATTTTTACGGCTGAGGCCTATACACTTTTATCGGCTGTGAAGAGTATAGGCAAATCAAACCTCAAAAGATCAATAATATTTACAGACTCTCTAAGCGTCGTAAAAGCCCTCATGACTCTACATAGACACAAAAACCCCGTACTCATTGAACTGTATTCTGCTCTGTGCAAGCATACATGTCCAACCAGCATATTATTTTGTGCTGGGTGCCTGGCCATAGAGGCATCGAGGGCAATGTTCTGGCTGATCAAATGGCCACGTCAACTACATCGCGAGCCTTTAACCCTACCGCTTCTATTCCTGCCACAGATCTCAAGCCCTACTTGAGAAAGAAACTTCGAAGCCACTGGCAGTGCTTGTGGGATGCCGAAACGAACAATAAGCTCCACTTAGTTAAGCCACAGATTGGCCCGTGGCATCCTGTTACGAAAATACGAAACTAATGTCCTATTCTCTCGTCTGAGAATAGGACATACATATGGCACCACAACAATTTTCTCTTAACTCGAAATGACCCGCCAACCTGTGGTAGATGTGGAGAGAGGCTTACCGTGCTACACGTGCTCATGGAGTGCAGGGAAGCCGAAAGAGAGAGAAAAAGACACTTCCCTTTAGCGTACCAGTACCGTCTCCCTCTCCACCCTGCTATGTTTCTTGGCGACCAACCTCTGTTTAGCACTAAAGCTGTTCTGGATTTTCTGAGCGATGTTGTACTGCATGTTATTTGCCCAATAGTTTCGTAGCGCGTCCTCTCTTCAGAGGATGTCACCGCCACAGTAGTTTTGCATAGCACGCGCCTCCAGGCCCTTACGTTTTCAAAGGGTCTGTCAAGGCAGTAGTGCTTTTTAAAAATATTTATCTGTGATATATTTTGCCTATCGTCATTATCTTGCAATTTGTTCTTTCGTGATCATAGTGCACCTCATTAGCCATTGCCATAATTTTATTACATATACATTTTACGCATTTTACAGCGATTGTTTATAGGCCCTTTTACAGCCACGACACATCTACCTTTCGCAATTCATTGCTCCATTGTCAACTCATGAACACTGGCCTGGCGCTCTATGGCCATATCTTGCCCTTGCGCCATTAAGCACCATACATCATCATCATCCTTTAGTTGGAATTGGTTACAGAGCAGAGCATCTATTATTATGTTATACTTTTTAGCAGTACATTTGGACCTCTCTATAAATCAATCATGGATGTAACAAAGTAAATATAAACACATATCTCTACACATTGCAGTTGCGCGTAGCTGCATCTGCTGCACGTGGCCTCAGATTTCCCCAGCGTGCTGTGTATTGTAGATGCCATGGAATGTCGTGACGAGCCCTCTGCAGCGTCGATTGTTCTCTGTGGGTGATGTAGCTCCGAAGGTGTAGCGATACGAGGTATCCCGAGCGCCCATCTTGCGTCGATAGAGTGACACATATGCCTGAACCGAAAGTAGCATCGCAAAAGGAAGAGCGAATGAACATGTCCAGTGTTTTGGTGGGACCTTGCCCACTTGCCATCCCCCCTGTGTAGCTTCTGGTGTACTAGTGTAGATGAAAGGAGAAAGAAAGCTGCACATCGGTGAAATAACTACCTCTAACTCCACTTATACCTGAAGGATACAAAACATTTTTTTGCTGGGAGATTTATGAGCGACGTCTCTTAATGCAGTGTAGACCGCTTATAACGTAAGTCACCGGAGTCGCAAATATCCGCACTATAAGCGGTACCGCACTATAACCAAAGCAACAATTTTCAAGGCCCGCACATATGCAAAACATATGCACCGACAGTAGAGGAATGTGGCTAGAACGTTTGCATTCAATTTACAGTCGACTCTCGTTAATTCGAACCACATCGCGCGGCGGCGCCTCCAACCGGCATTGCTCCGGCACCGCCATAGAGTAAAAGCTTAGGAGAGACCCCTCAATGTCGCGCGCGAACAAAACAAAAAAAGAAAGAAAAAACGCTGCGGAAGTGTTACCAAATAGCAAGGTCGCGTATTCTGCGTTGTGCCGGAGCATGCGTGTACGTGCCGACGTCTCAGCCACGCTACCGTAGCCACGCGTAGAAAATAGCAGTGAACCCTTCTTTCTCCTTTATGCTTCCTCTACTTTTTAGTCATGTGTTGACCGTGCACGCTGCGGCTATGGCTCAGAGGGAAGCAGCGGCGCTGTCCCAGGCCGGCCAACAAAATTGCCCATGCCGGCAAACGCCGGCTTCACGAGAAGGGCAGAAAACGAAACTTCGGGGAGCTGGCGCCGGGCCGGCTGGAGCGGCGGCGCCTGCACGGCAGCAGGCGCGCATGGTGACAGTCGAAAGTGATTGAGCTATGAGGGAGGGCGAGGGGAGCCACCGAAGCGGCGGAGTTGCCGAGGCGAAATCAGCTTCCCTGCCACCCTCCTCCCTCACATTCCACGGCCACCGCGTGTGCCCTTTGCCCATGCCGTGCTGGCGCCACCCGCTCCCTGAAGTTTCGTTTACTGCCGTTATCGTGAAGCGAGCGTTGGCCGGCGTTGGCAGTTTCGTGGTCCTCGCTCGCTATGCGCGCCGTGATATTTCACAACTCGCACTCAAGATTCTGGTTTCAGCCTCACTGGCTGTTCGTTCGCACGACGTGCCCTTCTCCTCCACTTCTCTCTTTCTTCCTCGAGCACTCTTTGGGGCACCCGTTTGAGGGGAGCGTTCGCCGTCTCCGCTGACTTCCGTACTCCCAGGCTGCCGCACTGTAACCGGTATTTCGTTTCCCGCAACTGCACTATAAGCGATACGTGTATACATGGAGTGCTATGGGAAAATTACCGGGAGTCTGAAAAGACCGCACTATATCCGGTCCTGCACTATAAGTGGTTATGTTATAAGTGGTCTATACTGTACATGCAGTGAGGCCATTCTACAACTTAGAAAAGTGTTTCAAAGTCCCTTTAAAAAACCCTGGGTGATCAAAATTGCATAAAAGCTCTCCAATTGTTGTTCGAAGGTATAGGCTAAACCCAATCAATCGATAATCAGTCCTTTCTTGAACTGGATTTGAAAACTGATTTACTTGTTAATAAAAGGAGCCCTTATTTTCTTTAAAAGCACAGAAATTTCAGAGAGCAAGTTTCACCCAGAGTAGGAAAAAATTTTGTTCAGGTAAGCTGGTTGCCATAATGCACACTATCGGCATACTTATAAAACTATAATTTCAAGTATTTATGGCTGTGTACTTTCCCCTATCCCCCTCCTATGTGATGATTTTATTGCTATGACCACAAATTCAAATAGTAGAGATCTCTATTTGCACTCTTAGCATGCATTTGATAGAGTGTGCCTTGCAATCGAACATTTATTTAGCATTGTGTTTCATCTGAAGGCTTTCACTGACTCTGCTGTGTTTCCTCAGGTACATGACTGCTCTAGAAGCGGGCAAGACTGCTGCAAGGCGCATGTAGCCATGGCATTTCGATTCGGCCTGACATTTGTGGTCCTTTACGATGCCTATGCACTTGCTTTTTGGTAAGTCTCAAAGAAAAATACACGCATGTTGTTTAACGGATAGTCAGATGTCATGATGCACACTGGCAGTATGCATGTAGCTTCTTCAAAACCCGCAAGTTCAGCTTCTTTCGGTCATGCATCAGGCCCCTGCCAACGTGCAAAGCTATCGCTCCAAGTCAGATGTTAAAAACCGCCTGACACGTGTGTGTGCTTGCAAGCGCATTTTTTTTCTTCTTTATGCTTGTTGCGGCACCATTAAAAAATCTGTTGGGCTGTTGATAATAGTATTTTGCAGTGTCGCAGTATGAGGGCAGCACAATCTCATTAGCAGACTTGAAGGAATTCGTACATGCTTTTTGTAGCACGAAGTAATATTGAGATAGGTGTTGATTAGAAGACTCCACACTAGTTGTAACCTGAAAAATGAACCACAGAACAAGGAACATTAGCACATCTAACAATTGGGCAATTGTGTGCAGCGCCTGCACCAATCATATCAAGTTAAGGGCTTTATTGATTGTCATGTTCATCCATACCGAAAGACTCCTTTGCCATCTAGCACTCCGCCCCCCGAGTAACAACTAGTGAGTCAAATTGCCCTCGCTCTTGATTCTGCTGACCTGGTGACATTAGACTGAAGCAATGCAATTTTCAAAAACAGATGTCAATCAACTTGTCCTCTTCACAATTTTCTTTTTTTTCATCTTTTTCATGTTGATTTGGTAAGGGTTACCTTTGACTAAAATGGCATCTGCAAAGAACTCCTGTAAAAGAAAGGTAAGAAGTTATCAAGGACAGCTAGCAAAGGAGGTTCGAAATACTGTTGCTGTAGAAAAACAATAATGCGCTGGACCAGAAAACAACTGCTTATATTTTAAAGGTAAACAACGTTTTGCCTGTTAGCTATGTGTTCAACATGGAAAGAAAATAAACTTAGCTTTTTTTTTCTTAAAAACCAGGCAAGTTACTGTTCCAAGTATTACATCAAATGATCCGGACCATAAAATGTGATCTTTCTGCAATGTCCCAGAACAGAACAGTGGTTACCACAAAATCATCTTTCTATGAGATTAGGATAAAAACGCATGTCACTGTACCGTTCCAACAGCAGGCAAAAGTAATTGAATGATGAAATCATACAAAATCTGCATTTCTTGGTGGCCTACGCACGCACCAAATTAATGGGAGCTGTGTTTCAGGCTCACATGTGCATCCATCACATTGCACCTATCATTTACTGTTTCTGTAGCTAACTCAAAACTTGACAGTGCTGGGAAAAAAAGAAACCAGTAAAGGCATGAGAAATGGACATGTGTGAGTGCTCTTATGTGTCCATTTCTTGTGCTTACATTGTCCTCGTTTCCACACTTTTAAATCTTGCCTTACATCATACTAACTTGTCGAAACCCACACCCAGTTCATATCCGTTATAGCATTGTTGCAGTTTATGGCACTTAGACAGCATGAAATAACAGATTGCGCTACCTAAGTATGCTGTGAATTCAAACCAACTCACCCACCTCTCTGTACTTTTGCTACACCCTGTTGTTCTGCAGAAAGTTCATAAAGATATCTCTTTTTGTTTTTGATTTGGTGGAGTTATTCTCCTGGGTCAAGATGTACAGCTGCCATCACGCTTAACCTGAACACACTTCTGGAAGTCTTGTTTTACAGATGCAGTGTACAAGAAGTAAACTCTGGCAGTTTTGTAAAGACAGATCAAGCTAGCCTTTGCAAAGCACTTTGGCAGCTTCAGTTTCTTTCTTTCCTTCTTTCTTTTTTTTTACATGTTTGTATTATTGATGTCTTGGTACTGACCTATTTGTGTTGCCTGTGTTAAATGCACTTAAGATCTCACCCTGTAAATTAATAAATAACTGGCTTGCCTATCATTCCTAGTTACAAAAATCAGGTGAAGAGGAAATCTTTGAGGAGATACAGTAGACTACCATTAAGATGAAGCCATTAAAGCTAGATGTTCAGCTATGCGGAACAGTGTGCAATTGTTGGATTGGTTGGTCTCCCATAAACCCTGCGCAAAAAAAATCTGCTTAACCCAAACTACATTTCTGTGGTCTTCGCAGATGCTTGCTGTTCGAATCGTCGTGAGATCCTAAGCAACTTCTCGCTCCAGCAAAAGCAAATTTTGTTTTGTGGACAAAAACACATGCTGGTGTCGACGGCTATGTGAAACACGCAGGCCTGACACCATAGAAACATTAATCAAGGAGGTCCTCAAAGTGTCTTTGCAAGCTGGTGGCGAGGATTTTGCCAAAGAGCCAACAAGAACGAGTTGTGCTCACATGTGATGCAGATGATAATACCCCAAATACATTGGCACATTTTTTTATCATGCAGGCAGTAGAGGATATTTCAACAAATTAGATTAAGTGTCAGTGTTAAGATAGTACACATATTTTCAAAGTGCCAGCAAGGAAAAATTACTGAGTAGCCAAAACAAATGTGCATAAGTCAATACTTTGAATAATGCAAGTGCAATAAATGTTTCTTTTTATATATTTGCATTTTCTTTTAAAGATTGGGATGTACCTACGATTGTGAATTTATTTTCTTTGATGACTTCCATGGATACATACTTTGCTTGGTTCGTTCGAGTTCATCTTTGCGGGAGTCTATTGTATACTACGGAGGACAAGGTTTCACAAACTGCTGCTCATTACCGCATCCTCTGTCATAAATTCTAGGGCTACTTAGCCACATTTTAAGACAACAAAGACAAAGAAAACATTTGCTTGGCTTCGTTTGGTGGTTTCTGACAATTTAATGAAACCACTTGGTTTCTTGCCGTCTGTTTGAATGCAGGCAAAACCAAACTGAGCTTACAGAAATTTAATGCAATGAACTGTTGCTAGAGCAAAAATTTCAGCTTTTTTGATAGCTGTCACAAATTGAATCAGTTCATAGAAACCTACTACTCCACAAATATAGCAGGATGCCTAATGCCACATTGTGGTATCCACATAGACAAGTAGCGGAAATAAAAATTTTCAGCTGACAAGATATTCAGCTGACTTCTAGGTGTGGACAAAAAAAATATCCTGTAGCTATCAATAACAATACTCCCTTTTTGAAAATGACAGCAGACATAGATGTACTTGCTTTTAGTAATATAAATACCCCTTAGCACAAACTTGTACATGAATATAATCAATGCTGAGTCACTCCCTCTATGTTTTATGTTTGCACTGAACTCCCAAGGCTAATTCGATGCATGTTTTGTGTTTCCAGAGGCGTGATAGCGACTCGTACTCTGAACTTGGTGTGCAGCTAAAACAGTTCACCTCCCATCTTTCTTTTAAGGACCACTCCTTCTTTTATCCAAGATACCCAGGTCACTTGGTAAGAGTCATGTAAAGGTATTTTTATTCGCTTTCCTTTTTTGATTTACACATTTCTTCTGGCAATAATTTTCTCTTCCTATCTCGCCTATTTTTTTCTTTTTTCGTGTGGAAAAGGTCGTTCCTCCCTGCCTTTTTTTTTGCTTGCACATACTTGATCTATTTGTAAAGGTATCTGCGAACCTGATGCAAAAGCGGAGCTGGTGGTGTATTTTGTAAAGATTCTTTTCATCTCCCATTGATTTTGCTCTTCATCGTTGGCACGCATGATGCCACACCTTCGTTATTGCCAGGATGGGCCACTCGCTGTTTCAGGTGATAAGAAATGAATGGAATCGGAGGAAAATAATGCTGACAACTTACAAACACAGGCATCAGTGTTTTTGGCCAGTGTTCGCATGCATCTATTTTTTGTTGCTATGTTTACAAACATTAGCTAACACTAGAAAGAGCATACTGAAGAAAAACCTATATATTTTGCTTGCAAAGTACCCTCAGTCCTCAAAACATACACTTTTTAAATGAATGCGCTTTAGCACATGAAGATGTAAATTCAGAAATGTTGTGATCAATATACCTGTCTCTCCTTTAACATTTAGTTCTTTATTTATTTATTGTTTGTTTACTGATTTACTTATATACCACAGGCCCTTGTGTATGGGCCCAAGCCTCAGGGACATAAGATTTATGCAAAATCCAAAAGGGAAAATATACATAAATACCTTAAAGGACAATAAGTTGGAGCAATGGAACAATTCAGTAAAGAGGATAAGACACTGCCAAACAAATAAAAATCTGAATATGAAAAGAACTGGGCAAATGTGCAACATAATTATATAACCTAAACAAGGTATCTGTAAAAAAAAGAAACAAATTTAACCACATCTTGCACAATGTCATCAGGGCTACTTAAATTTGTCGCAGGTAAGTTGTTCCAATCTGTTACTGTGTGTGGAAAGAATATTTTAAAAAGTTAGTTCTAGTGATATAAAGATTCGTTGTGTTGATGCCTTGAAAACAAAAATTCTCTCTGACATTAATGAGGTACTGACACAATGAATTGCGTGTTCTTCTGAGCACAAATAGACATGTGAGGAACGTTAAAGTAGCAAGAAGAGTATTGTCAGTATACACTTGCACGCTGCCGTATTGTACGTATTTGCACCATGCCGAAGTAATGAAAATTGGTTCTCGGCATGCCTCTGCGAGGATGCGTCCCGACATGTTTTGTGTGCCTTAATGCACTGCACAACATGCACTTTGAAAGATGTTTTGGCGCTAGTCTAACATGTCTTCCTCAGCACTGGTTATTACTGGAGGGTGCCAAAGTTCCATTTTCTTAACAGAAATAGTAAGGCATTGATTATCAAATCGAATATCGAATAGTCAAGCACAGATGCATATATTTACAGCAGGAATGTTTACTTGGGTATGATTAGGTACCACGCTATTGCTGACTAGTGCAAAAAAAGATGGGTAACTGAGTCAAATGAAAAGTTTGAAAAAAGAAAATTACCAATTGCCATTACAAAAACTGCATGAATACACTCTCAGCGACTTTAGGGCCAGGTTTCAAACAAGCTCTCCAATAAATGTGGCAGTTGTATGACTATCTTTCCGAAAACACTAAATATATGGCTGCCGAAGAATGATTAAAAGTTGCTGTTAAACAGAAAAATAATGAGCAGCTGAAGGACTGATTTGCCATAGACACATGTAAAGGGGTCTGTTGCAAGAAAAACATCACTGGTCATTGCGCAAAAAATAAATCTGCAACACAGCCACATTGCCATATACACTAAATGACTGAGCACAAGCAAGAAATACAGGTTGTCATGTCACGAAACTGAAAACAAAACTTGTATTACCCTGTTTTATTTTGGCATTGCTTTGAAAACTTTTGTTGTTGTCACACTTCTGACAATTAGCGATATACAGTAAAACCCCGGTGATACGAACCCGGCTGGTACAAATTTCGGTGTGATACGAATTCGTAACATTCCCCGGCCGAAATACATTGCTCACAATACGAAAAAAAATCGGCTGTTCCGAACGTGTTGCCGCGCCGCTACAGATCATACGAACGCGTGAGCAATAGCGGCGGCGGCCGAGCCAGCGGGGCCACCGGAACAGACAAGCCGGCACAGCGGGATCTGGGCGGGATCCATAGTCGCCAAGCAACCGACTACGTCACGCGGCTGCGCAATCTCTCATTGGTCCCCACGTCGAGCGGGCCGGACCACATCACAGCGTAGCCGATGCTTAGCGAGAAATTAGATGAGCACCAATGCTGCAATGATGACCGCGGCGCAGCCCCGACGGCAAAAATGCTCCCTGCACTCGACTTGCTCAGGCGTTCAGTGGCTTGCGAAAACATTCCCAAGATCACGTGCACGCACTTATACGCCTTTCAGAAGGCGATCGTTGACGATTTGGACAAGAAGAAAACGTCCCGTTGATACGTTTTTCAAGGGACCGCGAAAGAAAGAGAGAAAAAAAGCCGCAGTGTCGCCCGAAAGGTGAAGCAACGGAAACGCAGCAGCAGCAGCGAGCGAATTGACCTTTGCGCTGTCTCTCGCTTCAACGTGAACTAAACGTCGAAGGCATACGAAGCTACTGGCACTAGGCGCATTTTGTCAAAATTGCAGATCATTTTGACGATAAGGTCCACACGGGCGCGCACTATGCGCACGTCCCAGATCGCTTTCAGGATACGGCAGTAACGGCACCCGCGCGGGTGCGTCGTATCTGCAACGTGCCGGTCGCTTGTTGCAACTTAAACCGCGCACCGTGCACAGCAGCGCGCCAAATCACGTGGCGGCGCCTCCGACCGGCATTGCTCCGACACCGCCAGTGAGCAAAAGCTTAGGCGAGACCCTCAACGCCGCGCGGAGTAAAAAAAAAAGAAAGAAAGAAAAAAAACTGCGGCGTCACGCCAAGGTCACCGTTTCTGCGTGGTGCTGGAACACGCGTGTACGTGCCGACATCTCAGCCAACGCTGCGGCTGCAGCGCAGAGGGAAGCAACGGCGGAGGCCCAGTTCGGCCAACGCTTTAACGGCAGAAACCGAAACTTCAGGGAGCGGGCTAAGCGGCGCCGGGCCGGCCGGTGGACGCGCACGGAGACAGTGCATGGAGACAGTCGGAAGGTGAGAGGGCTACCAGGGTGTTGAGAGGAAAGGTGAGGGGAGCCACCGAAGAGACAGAGTTGCCGAAGCCAAATCCGCTTCCCTGCCGCCCTCCTCCCTCACCTGCGACGGTCCCCGCGCGCGCGCGCCGTCGCCGTGTCGCCTCTTCACAACCACAACCTCGCTCTCTCGCCGTGCCTGCGCCGCCCGCTCCCTGAAGTTTCGTTTTCTGCCGTTATCGCGAAGCAAGCGCGGGCAGTTTCGTGGCCCTCGCTCGATATGTGCTTGCGCGCCGCGATATTTCACGAATCGCACCGTTCGTACATCGTGCTATGGTGCACGAATATTTCAAAAATGAGTCCTTTTAATTCGAACAAATTTGTGGGCCCCTGCGAGTTGGAATTATTGAGATTCGACTATACATGGAAGTCAATGGGATTTAGGTCGGGACCGCGAAAACGCGACGTAGCAGCCGGGAAAACGCAGCAGCGAGGAAGGTATCAATGGGATTCCACTATTAGAAATCTTTTCTGGTAAAAATAAATTCATTTTTCTTGATATTGTGTATGTTTTGATGATACGAATTTCGGTTGATACGAATATTTCACGCGACCCCGCGAGATTCGTATCACCGAGGTTTTACTGTACTTTGTTTAGCAGACAGAACAGTAACTTGACTTAAATAGTCGTTTGTTGTGGAATATTTGGTTAGGTTTGAATATTCGAATATACCAAATAGTTTTTTTTCAAATACGAATGGAATACTACACACTAACTGTTCGTATTCATATTCATAATCAAGGCTCTGAATTAGAATTTCGTTAGTTTTGAATATTCGAATATACGAAATAGCTTATTTTTGAATACGCATTGAATACTACACATTAACTATTCGTATTTGTATTCATATTTGAAGCTTCAACTATACGTCTACCCCTAGTTATTACACAAATGACCCCCTTGTGCGTGTCCCAGATTGCGCATGGGCTAGAAGCTGATAAAAAGAATTGTGTCTTCAGCTGCTGCTGAAGAGGTGTTCTTATTCGTTAAGGTGTGAGAGAGTAGTAAAAAAAATTAAGAAGTTTGTTGCAAATGACATCCTGATTATGCACCTCCCAAGTCGTCAGCATATGTTGTTCGAGGAGAACTGATTTTCTTCCTTTATTACCTTTTGCTATTTGTATACAAGTGGCCTTTACGGAAACCACAGCGCTCACAATTGCCTTGTGGAATTGATGCTTCAGTTTCTTTTTTTTTGTGTTTGTGTGTGTATACATCAGTTGAATGTTCGTTTTCTTTCTTTTACTCTTTGCTTCCCTGGTGCTGCACTAGCCAGGTGTTGCGAGACGTCAGCCTGTAAGCCGGCAAAGGTCAAGTTGTGGCCATCTGTAGTACAAGTGGCTCGGGGAAGAGCACACTACTCAACCTGGTTGTGCGCTTCTATGACCCCTGTTATGGCGAGGTGGGTTCTGTTGGCAAGGGTTAGTCGTCTTCACTTGACTGAGCTTTAGTGCCAGTGTGATACTAACTGAATGGGAGGGAGTGTCAAGCTGTGGAACTGGGATAGTGCTGAAAGAAAGTCAGTACGACTGTGAATGAGACATTATAGCACCGCTTTTTTTAATTATCATGGAAAGCTGCCGACAAGATCCTCGTATTTGCCTGCAATATTGGAAAGTTTGGCTGTGTCAAAGATTTTGGGCAGAAGTATTCAGTCTTCGTTTATATATTTCTTGCTCAGTTATTGATCAACTAGCCTGCACCAAACACTTTTTCCTGCCGACAGTATCAAGGGTTGCAGAAAGTTTGTTCTTGAGTCACAAGGGTGTTAAAGAATTGCAAACGAAGGAATAGGTGTATGATACAATAAGGTTCTTTTCCTTTAAAGAACTTGCCACGTTTGTAGAAATGGCCGTGGAAAAAAATGTATCCAGATTGCTCCTTTCATTTGCCTAACACTAGATATGTGCTCATCATGTTTGAAGCTACTATCAAGTCAAAATAGCTTGTCGTAGACTTGCATTGTTAAATAACTGCTGCCTTGAAGTCCTCATGAAGAAGGCAGTGACAGTTTCTGGGAGCCAGAAAAGTGTAACCTTAAAGGTTTCTACCAAGGTGCAGATATTGCTGCATAATTTGTTTTTGTAAAGCTGTCAGTGTACTATGTTAAGTGAAGAAGCTCTGTGGCTCTGACTTGTTGGATTTGTTTGCTGACTATAATGCTCAGAACCTGCTGCAGCTAATAGTAGGGCCTGTAATCAATGTTTTCTCTGCACTTTTCTTTAGATTACTCTGGATGGCGTGAACTTTAGGTCTTTGAGTGTACGGTGGCTGCGTTCCGAAGTTAGCCTTGTGAGCAAGAGGACAACTTTCTTCAACTACTTCATTGCTGAGAGCACCCAATTTGGCCAGGGGGAAACCACAAGGACTGAAGTTGTGGAGATGGCCAAGCTAGTTGGCATGCACAAGTTCATCGTTATTGTTCCTAAGGTAAGCACAGGCCGAGCCATTATACCTGAGCTGTATTCTTCATGATTTATTCATTCATTCATAATTTTTAGAACACAATATATACAATCTGAGTATTTCCTCAGCCCGCCAAAGCAATGATGCTTTTGAGCGGGACAGGGCAGTGCTTTGGCCTCAATGACACAGTTTTGTGCTTGAAACAACGGAAACAATGGGAAAAAATAGGTACAGCAGGAAGATAAAAAAATTATGCATATAGATACACATTTTCTTTATGTACCAAAAACCTGAAGTCCGCGAAAGCATTGATGCTTTTATGCGAATCACTGTATAGTTTCTCTCAGCAAGGCATAGTACCTGTTTTCTTTCGCTTTTCCCCATTCCTCCTTTTCCGTTATCCTTCATCGCTCAACTAATTTCCAATTGTTTATCCTGCACAAGCAATAACGTAGGCAATTACATATTTCAGCTAAAAAATATTGTGTGTACAGACGACCCTCCATTCCATCATATGTAGTAGTGAAATGTTTTGAAACAAAAACACACGAAAAATAAACACAAAGAACACAATATCCTAGTCCGTTTTATACAATAGTTAGCGAAATATCATTGGAAAAAAACTCCCATCACATCGTTTTCTCTTATTATTCCCAGTTGTTTGCCAGAACTGTGTGGTGTATGAAATTTTATATTTTCCTGAGTGACGATAGGTTGGTGACTTCTGGTATTTCGTTAAAGTAGCTCGATACATAAAATGCCCTCGTTCTTTTACCATAGTTCGTGAACGCTATAGCCCAAACGAATGTCTCAATCTTGCGCAAATCCCGAGTTTTTAAGTTTTTTGTTTTAAATGTTTCATCAAAATAATGCTTTGTAACTACCAAAAGAAAAAGTCGTTGAATATCAAATATTCCATGTTCTGCCATCAGCTCGCTGTGGCCCACAGTGCTGCTGTTTGTTCCGAATGTTATGTTATGCGTTATTTTCTGTATTATTTTATTTAACATGTTTTGCCTATATGGCGAGGCCAGTCCATATATTGTAATGCCATATCTTAATACAGTTTCACCCAGAGCCTTATAGGTGAGTTTTCTTAAGCGAAGATCACATACTGACCTGATTTTGTAAATAACTGCGCGTACTGTTTGGAGTCTTTTAGCTACATATTGTATGTGATGGACAAATGAGAAGGATTCATCGAAAATAATGCCAAGGTACTTTATTTTGGTAGCATAGTGCATACTTTGGCAGGAGCATCGATTGCAGCGCTCACTATGCAAGTATAGATGTTCGGTCAGTTCCACTTTTTTGTACGGGCTGTGGAAGTAGATTAACTGTGTTTTTTCTTTGTTTACAAATATATAGTTGTTCTCAAACCATGTCATTATTTTGCATAAATCTTCTTGTAGTAAAGTAACACTTTCAATAAAATTTTCATGGGGTAATAATAAAGCAGTATCATCCGCAAATTGCTATAACTTTGAGTGCAACGACAGATAGACCAAATCATTAGCATACAAATTAAAAAGCAGTGGGCCTAGCACGGATCCTTGTGGGACTCTATGCTTTATGTGAATTGAGTTGCTCTCTATATCTTGAATTCGAATGACCTGATGTCGATTTTTGAAGTAGTCCTTTAAAACCTCTATGGGAATGCTCCGTGTAATCCAATTTGAGCCAATTTTTCAAGGAGTACTTTGTGATCCAACGTATCGAAAGCTTGGTCATCATCCTAATTTATTTTATGGCTTTCTGGTTTCTGTAGCTGAAAGTAGATTCCTGTATTTTCTGTGCTCTTCTCACTCCTTTTTACATTTTTTTCTACATACGGTTCATATTGAAATGTTAAAATTCATTAGCAATTATCTTTTTACAGTATTAAATTCTTATATTTTGCATAGTTCTGTGCAGTTTTTGTGCAGTGGTGTGTTAATCAATAACTGCAGTAAACATAGCAATAAATGGCTTGATGCGAAGTTGTTGTTTGTGTTTACTTTAGTTTTATACAATTGATTACTTCAGTTTCACATGCAGCAGTTGCAGTTTGGATGAAGGTGCTTTTGCCACAATTGTACTGTTTCAATGTCTTATTGTGATCAAAAGGCACAATTTCTCCTTTAAACTGTGCTCTACTTGAAACAACAGCTTATAGCTTTTTTTTTCTCTGGCTTAATGCTGTCTTTCGTAACCTTCGTGCATGTTTGTTGTGCCTGTTTCTGATTATGTGTCTTGGTAGCTTTCATGTGCTTTTGCATGCGGGATCTGTAAGCATGACTGACTCCTCACAAAAAGACAACTCCATTGCTTATGTCGGCTTCTCCTTACATTGCCTCCTGTATTTATTAACGAAAACTGGCAAGTGTAGCTTTCATTTCTGCATGTATGAATTCTTTTATCTCGAGAAAAGTGCGTGATTCCATAGAACTGAAAGTTGGGTGAGTTGTTTCTCATTTATTAGTAAGCTATAAAGCATGAAAGAACAATGTACAAAATGCAAAGACTCTAAAAAATGCTGAAAATTTGCAGCTTGACTTGGGGCACTAGGTTCTACGCTCACAATCCTATGTGACTCATTGCTATTACTACGCAGATAAGGTGGGCAACTAATAATCTTGCTGTACAGTGAACTGCGTAGATGCAGCTGGCCATTTGACAATAGGTGGTGGATTCATCGTGTGGCACTTGACTATGCCTGGCATGACAGCAATTATTACTAACATGGGCATGTTACCCACCGGGGTGGCTCAGTCAGCAAAAGCGTGCTGCTGAGCACGAGGTAGCGGGATCGAATCCCGGCCGAGGCGGCCGCATTTTCGATGTAGGCGAAATGCGAAAGCACCCATGGGCTTGTGTTGTGCATGTTAAAGAAACCCAGGTGGTCAAAATTAATCAGGAGCCCTCCACTACGGCGTGCTTCATAATCAGAACTGGTTTTGGCACGTAAAACTCCAGAAAGAACATTAGCATGTCAATCACCAAAGCAAAACTCATGGACGTGCATACACTGGTGGCCAGGAATATCAAATACAGGCTAATACACGTAGCGATATGGGCTTTTAGTTTCCGTGGCACAATAACTTTCTTTGACAGTACCAAGCCTTGCTTGTAGTATATGACTGACAGCTTAAGATAGAGGATTTTGTGCGGGTTTCCATTTAGAAAGGACCCTAGTTATGTATTCTGCCTCAATAGTGTACAGGAGCAGAGCATGTGTGTCATTTTTCATCTTCTTCCATATAGAAGCTATGTCTCATTTAATGTGGTGAAGGGTTGAGAGGTATCTGTGGTCTGTGTGCACAGATGCAGTGTGATTGCAACTACGCTTCAGGTGCGTATATTTTGAGAATGCTTTCATCAAACTCTCAGAAGCTATCAGGCATTCTGTGTCACCTATAATTGGTATATTTGACCAGTTTTTGCAGTTATTTTTAGATCATTACAAAATTGGCCAATTTGCTATTCCAATTGGCTTGTGCAGTGTTGCTTGCACAGGCAATAATAATTTAACAATGGTAAGTTAAGCATCTGGTTTATTTCTTGTTTGGTCAGGGTTACGAGACAGAGATAGGTGAGCAAGGCTGCCAGCTGAGCGAGGGGCAATGCCAGCGGTTGGCTATCACTTGAGCAATGGTCAAGACTCCCCTGATACTGCTTCTGGATAATGTAACCGGTGCGCTGGATGCGGCCTCTGAAACTCACCTTCTGCGCACCCTTGCGAAGCTGAGATAGAGAGAGCTCAAGCTTTATATGTTGCTTATCGGATTAATGAGCAGGTGGCCTCAGTGCAGGCTCCCTCTGTCGGCATATATATGATGCCGGATAAGGCATACACTGCCTGGTACTCTTGCTCCTGTAGTGTTGTGATGTGTTTGTCACCGATCTTGGGGGCGTGCGGGTGTTAGAAGAGATGGAGAAGGAAGACGGATGGCGACACAGCAAACAGATTTTTTAATACGCAACATCAAAACCAAAACTAAAAATCAAGCACACCCAAGCACACTACGAGAAGAAATACTAATAAAGATACAAACTAAAGCCTACTGTACACAACAAGTTCTACTTGGCGCCTACGCGCGTCCGTGGCAGCTAACTCTTCAAAGTCAGGCAACCCTGTCTTATCTCTGAGACGCTACGAATAAGAGTCACCTTGCTGCGTTCGTCGTTGCACGTTTGTCCGAGTCCGAAGCTCGTCGGCCCTTTTTCTCCAGCAGTAGGTGTTCTCGTTGATGCTATAGTCGCCTTTGCCTTGCCGTCGGCGCGTCGTCTCTTTATCGGTAGGGAGCTCGTCGGCTCGTCGGTGATGAGCTCGTCAGTAAGTCTCCAGTGACGGCGTTCGGCGTTGCTTAGGCCCACCTGGATAGGCCTAGCGTCGGGATGCGTCGCTACCTCTTCGTGAGTGCCGACGTGGCGTCCCGCGGAGAATCGAACGTGCCGGTCCTGCCATAGAAGGGGGGTCCTCTCTGGGGTGCCCGGTCCTGCCGTGAGAGGCTGCAGCCAGTCCAGGAGCCTCGCTCGAACTTGCCGTGGTCGACGGCCACACCTTGGACGGCCAACGTCACGGACTCAACCAGACCCCCAAGTCTCCCTTCGCCAGAGCGGAGCTGGCGATGCGACCTTCCTGGCCCGGAGCCACGTCGATAATCTACCGACAGCGCCGTTCATCCCCCGATCACGCCTCGGCTCACGCGCCTCGAGAGCTCGTGCCGTTCCGAACACTGGGCTTCACGTGCTCTTCTTTTTCGCGCCGCAGGCGGCCTCTTACATATGACAAGTGTGGTGGCTGTAGTCAGCCACCCAAGGTTGGGGGGTGGTGATCAGGAGGTGGGATAAGGTTGTGCAGGAGGCTGAAGGTGGCATATCCACGGGATATGATGGATGTTCAAGCAGTCACCACAGTGTGTGTAGTGAGGGGTATCTTCTGTGGGACCTCAGAGGAGGTGGATGAGGGCTTGGGTGAGAAGGGTGTATACTTGTGCCTTGGAGGTGATAGTGCTTTTTTGACTTAGAAATGGGTTGTAGACAGCTCATGCACATCAGCTTGCATTTCATGTGGGTGATCCTAGTAGTTAACGTTCAAGGAGGACATGCAGAAGTGATGTGTTAGATTCTAATTGCAGCTATGAGTGTGGTCTTGTGAATGCCTCTGATTTGGTAGTGATTTTAGCTGCACAATGTTTTCTTTGTCCAGGGGTTCCCTAGCTGTTTTTCAGAGGTGCTTAAGGGTTCAGTGAGTGAGCACTCGAGTCACTGTGTCAGCCCCTTCCTGTTTTCACATCTATTACAC
The DNA here is from genome assembly GCF_013339745.2 of Dermacentor silvarum. Lineage (NCBI taxonomy): Eukaryota > Metazoa > Arthropoda > Arachnida > Ixodida > Ixodidae > Dermacentor > Dermacentor silvarum. Next base: position 370,017,188 of record NC_051154.1, on the reverse strand, counting down.
CATGTGCTTTCTGTCACAACATATGCCTGTGAGCTAGCAGTCTAAGCCATAGCCTATTCAAAAGGTAAGTACTGAATTGGTTTGAAACTTGCAGCTGACTTGACTGGAGTGCCACCAAGCCACCTGTTGACTCTGTTTAATGGAGTGTTACAGCATATACAGGGTGTCCCAGCTATTACACAGCATGATTTAAAAAAAGTAATGCCGTTACAAGATGCAAACCTAGTCCGTATTGTTTCCAGTGCAGTGGAGTAGCCGCCAGTAATTTTTTAGTTACTGAGATTTAATGAGCTAATTGTAATTAATTATCTAACTCTCGAAGTACTGTCCTAATTGTCAAAGTGTCAATCAAGAAATTGTAGAGCAACATGAAAAACTCCCGATACAGCTTTCTGTTGCTGAATACGTGCTACATAAAAGTGTTTTTTCATGCGTGAAAGAATCCCGTGAATACATGCAAAGTGCCTCGAGCGACCAGTCGCGCGGCAACTCTGCGTGTATTCGCGAGCTTCTTTCACGCTCGGAAAAACACGTTTATGTAGCACGTAGTGAGCAACAGAAAGCTGTATCGGGAGTTTATCATGTTGCTGTACAATTATCTGATTCAGTGTACAATTATCTGATTCAGTGTGATCTCACAACCGCAGCGATGTCCTAGTGGTAGAGCATCTGCCTCATATGCGGGAGGTACCGAGTTCAAATCCCGGTGCCGCCGGGAACCCACCGGTTTCTCTAATGGGTAGAGATGTCCTCTGGCCTGGTGCTCGGCTGTCGTGGGGGTCCACATCTCGAAAGAGGGCCCAATAGAGATTTCAGCTGTTGTCTCTGGGCGCCTCTTGACCAACCACAGACGGCCTTGTAGACTAGCATCCGCCATGGCTGTGGGAGGCAAGTGCTGCCGCCGGGTACCTACCGGTAAAATAGGTACAAGCGCGCTCCCGGCCTGGTGCTCAGCCATTATGAGACCTCAACACTTGGAAAGGGGTGTTTGACCTCAACCCGAAGGTGCCCCCACCTCAATAGGTGCTTGGGGCGCCACATGGGAAATGACCGCCATGGGGGCTGTCCAGACATCACTTTTTCCGTGCTCACGTTGGTTTCGACGGGAATTCAGGGCGCAGGCTCCTTTCCCAGGCATATCACCCCTGAAGGAAGCCGAACGCCAGGCCGGGGTACTTTTTTGAACCAGTGGGTGCCCGGCGGCGGTGGGAATCGAACCCACAGCCTCCCGCAGCCGAGGCGGGCGTTCTACCACTGGAAGTCCGAATTACCGCACAGCGTTGCACAGCTGAAGTCCGAATTACCACACAGCGTGCTGTAAAGTGTCCGAAATTTCGGTCATCCTTATACATTAAGTCTATGGGGCTAGTGGCAGTGCTGCTGGGCTGTCCAAATAATCAAGCATGTCTGAATTATCGGTGTTCGAATAATCGTTCGGTGACTGTACCCAAAAGTCAACCAGAATGTTACAAGAACGAAATTTAGATTATTTAGCATGGTTTTCCTGTTAGCATATAAGTTTCATAACAACTTATTTATTAAGAAAGGTGAGTTAACTTAATGCATTCAATTTTTGCATATTTGTTCATTTTTTGTGCTGATTTTTAAGTTAATCTTCGTGGGACTTCCATGCATTGTGCAATATAATAGGTGCATGAAACTGCTTTATCCTCACGGATTTCACTATATCTGTTTTAAATAGCACGTCTATTCTCCGCAAATACTGGTACGTTTCTGTTGCCAATATGCAGTAGTGTGTGCTTGCAAAATATCTGTTATCGTAATGGCATGTCTCTTGTATTTGTAAGGTATAATGGAAATGAAAAGAAGGCATTGGAGAGGGCATTTCAATCTTTATAATTTTGTAAATGCTGTTTTTATTTTTACTTATAATGTATTGAATGGCAGAGTCTGAGCAACATTTTGGGTTCTTTTTGGAGCAACTGTGTTCCAATAGCAGAATTAGTCTTGTGTTCGAATGGGAGATTGAGAGCAGATTTCGAGCAGCAATCACTCAGCGGAGCAGTCGAAGCTGCTCTGCGAAAATCGGCAGAGTGGACCAGAACTCTGCATAATGTATTTCGTTCACCTGTGCATTTTTGTTTCCTGCTCATCGTGCTCACTAGCATTGTGGTAGTGATCGCTTTCATGGTGATTACAGGCGCCATGGACGACTTGTCGTGGCATGCTGCATTTCTTTTGATGCTCAATAGTGACAGCTCCGACTCAAGTTCTGATACACGTGACAAATTGGACACAGACAGCGATGCTGTAACCGCCACTTTTGAGCACACACTTGACAGGATATTTTAACTGCGTGCAAAAAGACCCAAATTTGTCTGTTTCATTGACGACGTAGTTCGGCAATGCTTGGTGAGATATCAAAGTTGAAAACTCCTGACTTCAAAATGCATGACCTAACATAGACAGGCTGATGACACTGGCAGCGAACAGCGAAAGCAGATGACCACATGCAGTGTACTCTGGGTAATGCTGAATCCGGTAGAGAACTTCCGCTGTCTCTCTCACACTATGTGCTCCAGAAGCGTAGGTTGTGTTTCAATTATGGATGTGGAGGCATTGCACCAGAAAGAGGTGCTCGATCGCGGAAGCCATCCGCTGCTCCGATTCCGCCACTGGGATTCACCATTGAAACTGCTATCAGCTGATGAAAACATGCCAAATCTCTCCTGCAAAATGTGTGCACCATGGAACAGACTTGTACTATCTGAAGTTCTACATGCCATGGTGAGTCAGTGTCTATGGTGTTCTGCAGCTTAGTAGGAGGTTGCGGGTTTGATTCCTGGCCTCTGTGGCCTCATTTCAGTGGGAGCAGAAGGCAAGAATGGTCATGTATTTAAATTTAGGTGCGCATTTTAAGTACCCTCAGGCAGTCAAACATAAATCAGAGCCCTTTCAGTAGAGTGCCTAGATGAAAGCAGTGTTGTTTTGGGCAATTAAACCTTACAAATTAATCAATCAATCGACCAATCAGTAAGTCAACTTATCTATCTGTACTTCTACCAGTTCCAATCCACAAAGCCTTTTGATTCCACATTGTACAGCCAGATCTTTGAAGAAAAAACGTCTTTCACACATTTTGTGCTTTTAATAAACCTCTGCAATACCATGTACAACCGTGCGCAAAAGTATACGAACCAGAGATTGCACGATAAAGCCAATTTTTTCCCTCTGCCTATGAATGCAACTTGAAATTGAGGACTGCAGTCGAAACTTGGCATTACAGTAAAAGCTCGTTAATTTGAATTTCGCGGGGACGCCCAATGAGTTCGAATTAAACCGAAATTCGAACTAACGAAATTCATTGAAAAAACAGCAGGAATTGAGACCAGGTTGTTGGAAAATCACTCAAAATATTTACTTGCGAAAATAATCCGTGATCACTGTCTGTTTCTCTTTGAATGCGATCGCCATAGCCTTGTTTTCCAACGCGCGAACGTGGCAGAAAGCATCCTCTGCGTCTTCCTCGAAGCTGAAGAATAGACGCGCGACACGCATAGTCTCCATTAGTTCCAAAGCTGAGGGCCGCGTGGGTGCATCATCCTCTTCGTCATCCGCACCTACATCAACGATGGGCGCTTCTCCACCAGTCACCTGCGCGATGATATCATCATCGGTGATTGTGCCGCAGACCACTGCACAGCGATCTGCATCGACGTAGTCGTCGAAGGTCACGTCCTCCAGCGCATCCCGCAATCCGGCAGGAATGACCACGGCCTCGCGCTCGTCGGGCTCGCAAGCTGTGCCCTCATTGGTCACACAAAAGCCACTGTGGCGGAAGCAATTGGCAACAGTTGTTGCCGTGACCTGATCCCAGGAACGCACCAACATATGCAAGGCCGTGAGCAGCGTCACATCGTAGCGACACGGCACCGAACGACTTCGTAGCTCTGACGTACACGAGGCCTAGCGACTGAATGTGCGGTACACAAAGGACACGGAGACTACGCAGACAGTCTGGCACGAACCACCACACGATGCGAAGAGCGAGCGCAATGACGACAGTGACGCCGCTGCGCTCGCGCCATCTATCGTTGAGCCTTGAAAGCTTGCGGCGGCAGTATAAAATACTACCACGCAGCGGTGCGCAGTTCGAATTATCGATAGAGGAGCCGATGCGCGCGTGAACTAACGAGTTGGTTAACCCATAGACGCCTATATATTGTGGCCGGACCGTGACCATCAGTTCGAATTAACCCGAAAGTTCGAATTAATGAGGTGCGAATTAACGAGCTTTCACTGTACAAACTTTTCAGTGTACCCGTTAATTCCAGTTTATGCTTATTAGTTATGAAGAAGTTCAGTTTTTTCGGTGACCCTGTGGTCCTTATACTTTTGCTCACGTGAGGGTGTACATCTATAGATATCTGTTAGATTTCATTGTGTATTTCCGAAACTAGGAATAAGAATCTTGTGCATTCGTTGTGCATTGTACAGTGTACTGAGTCCAGATGAAGCTAGAAGTGTAAATAGGACGTCACTATAAAAGGTTTCTGAATTGAGCAGGCGGGGAAATGCATTTTATATGCAGCTTTGAAAAAAAACTAGATGAGAATGGCATGTGAGTACTTGCACTGTCTCCACCTAGCCTCACTCTCAGCTTGCTTTGTTAACCATAGTACCTTTGCCAGAGTAGTGCTCACCTAGTGACTTTGTACTCTTGCATTGTAGACATTCACCCTGGTTGGGCAAGATATGCCAGACGCTGCTTTGTTCTGGTCCATGATGTTCCTGGTCCTGGCAGCTGCTAGTGGTCTGGGGCACTTCTTCAGGGTAAGTCAGCATTTGTGGTTCTTAGCCACAGTCATACGAAGTGACAGACGGTGATGCCAGAGAAAGCATAGGGAAAGCTAATTGTTATGCTATGTCGGAATATGGAAATAATAAGGCAGAGGGAAATGAAAGTGTAACTTGCTGCAGGAGGGGACTGAACCCTCATCTCCGCATTACGTGTTCAATGCTCTATCTATCAGGCTACCATAATGCCTTCCCACCAGCCACTTTGTTGGGTGTTTGTGTACAGGGTTAGTCCTGGGGATTCCATGCCTACCACCTTGGCCGTGAGTGGCGCTGGCTAAAACTAAACGCAATAGCCACTGTGAATGAGCACACGATCACGGGTTCAATCCTTGGCCATGGCGACCGCATTCTGATGGCAATGGTAGGCCAACACACTTGAGTACTTAGATTTAGGTGCACGTTAACAAACCCCAAGTGGTTCAAAATAATTCGGAGCTCCCCACTACGGCATCACTCATAGCATGTGTGTTGCTTTGGGACATTAAATCCCATAACTTTTTCTTTTTTTTGTTCTGTCATTCATAGCCACGCTAATCATCACTGATGTGAACCTGATGTTTAATAATGGCATGTATTTTGAACCCTTACTATTTTTCTCTTTAGCTTTCTTTATAGCTGCACCATTGTTTAGATCAATAACAGAGAACTTGAGGACAGGGTAGATGGCAAGACCAAGACTAGACTTACGAGCATTGGGCACAGGTGATGGAGATGTGTGTAGTTCTAACGAACAGGAACTGTGTCTTGCCTGATATTATGTAGTACCAGATAGGAAATTGCTTATGGATGTCATAATGCAGTTAGTTTGCATAATGTTGTTTATTTTTCTGAATTTACGCAAAGCTATAGGAACTGAACTCATTTAGGTTAGTCGCACTTTCGGACCATGATTGCATGGTATCCTTCCCATGGCAGGTACAGAGGAATAGACCTTTATAAGTCGTGAGCAATACCAGGTTGTTCTCCCTCGCTTATGGTGTTCATAGTGCAACAAACTTGACTTAACTGATCATAGTTACAAGAGTTATTACTTGAACTGTGGTTTACTTTGTGCAGACGGTGGGTTTAGGCATTGCTGGTGAGAACCTGACATTCCACCTACGGGTCGCTGTGTTGGCAACCAACTGAGGCAACACATGGGCTGGTTTGATGAACTCCCATTCCTCTGCCAATGGCCTCTCGCTAGTGAGTGACATTCCTGTTTTGAAACTGTGAGTGGAACGGAATGTCTTGTTTATTAGGAAGAGGAAATGCGGCAGCATTTTCTTGTGATGGCTGTAACATTCTAGAACACTTACACATCAAACAGCTATCATAGGTTGTGTCTCCTTTTTGAAGTCTATAAAGCATTTTGTATTTGTTTCACTTGCATTTTCAGTTAGTTCACTTTGATTTCATTCAGTACATGAACGTCCTGGCCATTCTGGTTTATGAAAGAAAGCAAATTCTAAATCACTAGGTAACACTAGTTGGTGTAGTATTGTGCATAGAGAATCGGAGATCTAATTCAAGTAAAGAGTTTAACATATCTTGCTGTATGGTTTTCTTCAAGATCATCTTTTTAAATTTGCGTGCTTTTTATGCTGAGAAATCTGCCCTCCACAACTCTCAGAAATGAGAAAAAAATTCGTGCATATCAGCTGCGCAAACAATACCAGATCATTTTAGTAGCTTTACAAACAATTCAGCACAATTTTTAGCTCAAAACCAGGACTCTGGAAGCAACCCTGTTTTGTATGTTCAGTCATCACCACTGTCACCATTTCTCCCTATTCAATAGCAGCGGTGCTTCACTGCAATGTAATTTGCAGTACAGTGAAGCCACACTTGAAGAAACAAGTCACGCTAAACCAACATACACTTTTTACCAAAATTTTTTAAATTTTTTGTGCATGCACATGCAAGAATATAGTAATTTGTTACTAAACTCCAGCGTGTCCATTCAGATCCATCAGTATGCAGATCTGTCATTATGCGATAGTTGTCTGCACAATTTCTGATCATTGGTGTATTTATAGGTAATCGTACTCACAGTGTCGACATTGGTCATCATTGTATCCTTTATTTGCCACCTTAGCGGAAGTGACACTGTTGGTACCTTGTGCATTTGCAGGCTACCGCCTGGCAGTAATGTTCACAGTGCTCATAATGCTTGGAGCAAGCTTGGCATTGGCCTTTGCCTTCCGCTGGAAACTGGCCCTGGCCCTGGTGGCCATTGTGCCCATTCGGGCCCTGGCCGGTGGCCTTCAGCTGCGTGTTGAAAAGGCCTCCCAGCGTCGCGATGCACACCTCATGACTCATGCTATTCAAGTGAGTGAAGCATCCAGCTCCTGCTTACACTCCTGTTGTAGAGATGAAATATTAGTGCCGAAGTCATCTGCTTTTAATGTAGTCAAGCCCAAATATAAAAATCCCGAATAAAATGAATCATTCTCTGTGTTGAACATGCGAAACTTACTGAGAGATGCTCATGTAAATAACTCCCTCATAGTGAATTAAACATTGGATATATTGAAGTCGGGGGTTCCGCTGCAAGCACCATAAAGCCGCTTGCAAACCACGAATGCATTGTTAGGGGAGAGCAGTACTTTACTATTTTCTTGTCACGCTTTTTTTATTATTATTAGACTGGAGCACGTCTACACAATCATGCCGTTTTTAGTGACACTGAAAAACAGAAAAAAAAAGATGCAGGCAAAAAATGATTCCCGCTTCATGTAGTGTTTTCAATAAGTAGATTCCTTTTTTGCTTCTTACTCGCACTTAAAATAAGAAATCTGTACATAATCAACGCACAACAAAAGTTCATTAAAGATCATATAGAGGAGTTTAGGTATAGTATCTAATTACTTGATACATCAAGCTATTTTTAGCGCATAAGCCTGTTTGTTATAACGAGGTTCCACTGTAGTTGAGGAACTTCACTGGCACATTTGAGAAAATTGAACCTTTCTAAGTATGCCCGCTTCACCCACTGTGATGAAGCCAAGACTTGTGTGTGCTTCTTTCTGGGTAGAAATTTATATTGTATATAGCATTGGGTATTGTGGAGGTCTCGTATCTCACAGGAGTACCGACCACCATGGGTTCGGGCTTAGTTAGCCACTGGGCTGTGTCGGCCATTGCCTATTCTAATTTAGTGCGCCGCTGTGTGTGCGCTCAAGTCGCAAAAGGGGGCACCAACCGCTATGCACCCAAGAAAACACAGTATTGCCCTAAGTTAGTAGAAACGTTTATTTGTCTCTGGAGACACCCAACAGGGCAGAAACGCTCGGTCCCTGGCTGGCATGGGAATCAAAGGGCTCCCTCGCCAAGGGCAAAAAATACAGAAAGGGGCACCGCTATCGTGTCACTGCAGGAGTATGGCTTCCCATGACATGCCGCTAGGAAAAGCCGCCGTGGCTATGCTGCTTGCTCTCGCAATAAATGGGCCCACTTGTGTGAGCTCAGCCAATCTCCGTCGGCTTGGGCATCTGATAAGTGCGGCTTAGCGTAGTAGGGCTGGTAGGAACACGCGCGAACATTAGGCACCACTGTTCGGCTTCGCATCTGGAGAAGGAGCAACACCAGGTATGCACATGCAAAGCCCGCTCGCGCTGACTCTGCCCATCATGATTAGTCGCACCACTGCCGCCAGTGTGAGCACTACCGCCGCAAACAGATCTGTTGCCAAGGCGACTCTGACAATCGTTGCAAGTTGAAAGGGAGAGATGTAGGGACGGACAGAACAGGTGAATGCTCGCTCAAAAGCGCTGGGGTGCACCTCCATCGCCACAGTATATACTTTAAAGGACTTAATTTTCATGAGGATGGAATAGACATTATTTTTATGAACTGCTGCCTTTTTTGCACAAATTAGTTACAGTGAACAATTTGCGTGTTGAAATGCAGGTCTCACTTCTCTGTGTTGGGAAACTCACTGCCTGCAAACCAGACTTGACGGAAAGCCCTTTATACAGTAGAACCCCACTGTTATGTTCTCGGGTGCTGCGTTTTCCCGGCTGTTAGGTCGTTTTCGGCCAGTCCCGTCACATCTCCCATAGAACCCAATGCATTGGTAACCCGGCTGTTATGTTGCAACTGTGGGACCGTTCCCCCATCATACGTTGTGAACTGCCACCCCGCTCCAGCCGGAGCGGCCATTTTTACTTTTCATATCACTTGGCTTGGTTGCTTGACGATGGCATTGGCCACCCTAAGTGCCCGGGGCGACACTTATGACGTATTTTCGGTTTTCGCCAGCAAAAGTACAGCCCTTGAGATCCATATTTGCTATCTAAAGATGGTGTCTATGACGCGTTGCGGCCCTAAAATTGGTTTTGGCTCATAGATGTTCTGTATACGGTCCAAGGGCGATAACGCCGTCACTGCGCGCCGTATGCTCTATGTGCGAGTGAAAGTGTGCGAAGGGAGCCGATGACCGCATCTAAATCTTGCGTGCGAAAGAAAGGAAAGCAGGGAGAAAGCGCGCCTTCTTCTATTGCGCTCGAGGCACTGGTGAGGGAGCGAGGGGGGAGGGATAGCAGGCGGCGTTTTACTGTACTCTGGCATCAACTGCATACTGCGCGGCTGCGCGGCGGCACGTGGTTGCGCGCGCCATATCTTGAAAGCTATCTACGGTGGGGGCAGAGTCCACGCAGTGTAGGTGCGTCGGCGGCTCGTAGCTTTGTGCTTGCTGTGTGTTCTTGGCACGCAGTTTGCGTTGAAGCGATAGACAACAGCACGAAGGTCACTTCGCTTGCTTCTGCAGTGGCGCTTAAATTCCTCACACCAGCATTTGACAGTGCGTGTCCGCACTCAATGAATGTGATGTGTTCATGTTTGCATGTGGGCGCTCACACCGTGCTTGTTAATATAGTTAATAAGCGAAAGTTTAAAAGTTTATACGGACGATAAAACTACTATTCTTACTTTGTATAGCTGTCTACTAATTTGGTATCGCAATTGATACTTCGGCTGTCGGGCGAAACTCCGACTTTTTTTCACACGTAAAAATTAAAATAATATTGTGTGCAGTTCAACACTACTCCCATTTCTCACTTTTGCCTGTTTCCTGGCTCTTGCGTTTCCAGGTTCTTAAGTTTTTTTTAGGGTCCCTTGAAAAACGAATCAGCGGGGTTCTACTGTATCAAGCACACAGAATACAAGTTGTTTGCAAGACATTGAAAATGGCTTTTGTCAGACAAATCAAATTCTGCAAAGTCAAAATAAAATGTTGCGGGTGAACTGATGTTTCAAAAGCAGCATTTTCTTAGGCATAAAGTTTTCTTAAAAAAGCTGCAACAGGCTTTTTGTTTACCCACATGAGCCTTTCGTTTTGCCAAATTTGCGTTTCGGCAATGTCACCAATTTCATGAAATATTTAAGTGAAGGCTCTCTTAAGTCTCTTTTTCTGTTATGCTTAAACAGCATGCGTGACAAAATTGCAGGGCACACAGCCCACTGTAGTGCCTGGCAGCATATCTTTAACTAGGCACAGCACATACAATAAGCTTTGGCATGGTTTTCACACTTCTACACATGTTTTGTGCTTAATATGCACTTCTGTGACATCCAAATAAGTATGTGTCGTAATTTTCACTTATCAGCGGCCATTTTTCTTTTCTACAGGTGAGCACAGAGAGCATAGAGAATATTAGGGCTGTTCAAGAGTTAAACCTGGAACCCATCATTTTTGACCTGTTCGTCGGCCACCTACTGGGGCCACTTATGTGAGTTTAATGTTGTAAAATGTTGTGCATTAACAATACATGAGAATTGTATCAGGCACAGTACAACACATAAGGATACATTTCCAGCTTATTTGTTAATTAGTTGCATTGTATGCCAGTTACGTTGGAACAAGCAGCTAGGAATAAAAAAGTCCCAAGGACTTACACAGCCAGCAGATACATACATAATCATGCCTTGATTGTATAAGTCATGCTGCTCAGATAACGGAGGAACACTGACACATAAACATGAAACATACATAGACACATGTTTGTGTGCCAGTGTTCTTTTGTATGTCATCTAGACAGTGCAACTTATACAATAAATACATATCGTATCAACTAGTTTCTGTCAAAGCACACTTTTAGGAGTACACGGTAAAACTTGTTTTATTATGGACATAGTAACTGTGACTGGTTTCATTTACGCTGAAGCACGTACATTATACCTCGTTGAGGCGATGTCATGCCTACAGTTACTGTTGCTTTTGTCTGCAGAGAATCGAAAAAGTGGAGCATCCTGTTTGCACTCTCCTTTGCCTTCTCGCAAGGTGTAATGTTCCTAGTGTATGGCTGTGCCTTTCGTCTGGGTGCCTTCCTGGTTACGAGGGGGGAAGATGGAAGCCACCAATGTTTACAGGTGGGTGATTCAGCTTGTTTAGTTTTTTTTTTCTGGGGATTAAGCTTAACCTTTGCAGTGGCACTGAGGCTTCACTTTTTTATGACTAACAAGGAAAACCTTAACTTGAGCAACTGTATTTTAGATGGATCATAATCAAATATTGCCATTTATTACAATTAAGAAATGTTTGTTGAAGGAACTTGTGCAAGAGCATACCCGAAGTAGATTGAACTTGTATGTTGTACTTATAGCTATAATTATAAGCCACTTGTCTTTCATCCATAATTTTCTTGTGTCATCTGCATTTTGTGTCCTAGGTAAACAGTAAGTGCATCGGGTTTGCCTTCAATTTCAGAAGTGGTTCAGGAAGTGGCTTGCTTCATTCACAATTATCTTTACCGACAGTATAAAGTGCCTATATTAGATGCCATTTCTTTCTAACACATTCAGACATCATGCTGGCATGAGTTTGCAACATTGCCTACACTTTCAGGAGAGCAAGAGTAAGTTGTGTCTGTGGCACGTTAGACAGCTTTAGCACGAGTATGGAACTGTCACTAATCCTGTGTAAACTAGTTCATGCAGTCTATGGTTAATCGAGTGGCTCTGACGCTCTGTCAACCCAGCTTGTACCTCTGTAAATGAAATGTGCAGCTACTGCAGCCAACTTTTCATTCTGTCGTGCTTTTAATGTATTTCATCATAAGTTTGGCCATTGGAAGTTCCTCATGCTGTGTGCATGCTCGTGGCCCAGGGTGTTCTTCACGATGGCATTCAGCGCGGTGTTTGTGGGCCAGTGGACTTCCATGTTGCCCGACTATCTCTGGGCCAGGCTGTCAGCTGGCCTAGTCTTCAACCTACTCAAAGCAGAGACTGAAATCGATGGTAACTCAGATGGTGGCATGCGTCCCGTAAGTCAACACACAACACACCTGCACGATAAAAATAAAGCGAAATTAAATAAATCAATAAAGTGAAAATAAAGCGAGGTGAAGGGCTATCAGTGTGCAAACAACCTTCACATTAATGCAGGATAAAAAGCATGCTTGCTCTGAAATGAGAGCTAGAAAGTTTGCATGAGAGAAAAGTGAACGGAAGGTTAAAGAGACGAGTAAGGAATAACAGCTGTTTTTTGCATCTTTGAGAGTCCTGCAATCTCGTGTCACATATATAGATGGCGGCAAAAAAATAATGTTACAGCGCAACGCACAGCACGTCAAGTGCACTGCAAGCCAAACAGCTCACAGATAACCGATCTGTCCTACTGACGGTCTCCAAAACCCTAACCACCAGCTCCATGAAGTCTTTATAGGCACTGGGCGGCCATCGTAAAGTGCCAGCACAGCGTAAGGCACTGGCAAACATTGTCACCATCAGCAGCAGTGAGAGCAATGGCATGTGATTGTGGTGTGTGAAGTGCGTGACACAGTGTGGTGGACTGAGACGAAGCAGACGACAAGGAGAGCGTGCGCTGAGGTGAATTCCATGTTGGCTAAAGACGACAACGTCGAAGTGGACGTGAACATGCGGCACTGTGATGTGTTTTGTTGTCACTGATCTCGGGGGCGTGCGGGTGTTAATAGAGATGGAGAAGGCAGGCGCATGGCGACACAGCAAGCAGCAAACAAACTCGAAACTCGACATAAAGCTCACTCAAACTAACACACACTGAATGAAAAACTACCAACAAATACACAACTTAATTAAGCAATAAACATGCCCTAAATTCCTATCCATGATAGTTCTGGGCGTTTTCTCCATCAAAGTCTGGCAACTCTGGCCTACTGATATCTCCATACTAGCATGGATCTCTCACTCAGTTCGTCGCTGTGGTTGCTCGTATCTTTCCGGCCGGAATCTCGTAGAATCTTTTTCCATGTGGCCGTTTCGCCGATCTTCGCATAAACGTTGCTGCATAGAAGTTGGTCCTTCAACTTGCTCGTCTCGGGAGCCTGGGTAACCCGGTCGCTGTTGCTGACGTGGCAGGGAGGCTTGACGGAGTAGGCCTATTGACGTCCTCGCCCGTTGCTTCCATCTATCTCTCTTCTCCGGTGCCGACGTGGCGTTCCGGGGATTATCAAATGCGCTGGTCTGCCGATGAAGGGGGATCCTCTCTGGAGTGCCCGGCCATGCCGTGTGGTGCTGCAGCTGGTCCAAGGAGCCTCGCTCGAACGTCTCCGAGATCGACGGCCACACCTCGGACTGCCCGCGTTACGGACTCGGCCGAACCTCCAAGTCTCCCGTCGCCAGAGCGTAGCTGACGATGCGTCCTTCCCGGCCCAGAGCCACGTCGATAATGCTCGCTCAGTGCCGTTTCTCCCTCGACCATACCTCGGGTCACGCGCCTCCCGCGCTCGCGCCGTTCAGAACGCTCCGTTTACTTAGTCCTTTTCTTCTTTTATATCGCCGCCGGCGTCTTACTCATGACATGACTCCCCTTTAAGAGTTTTTTCTCAAAAAACTGCTTTCTCTTTGCCTTCTTTTTGGCGGCGAACTTGACTTTTTCGGTGACTTGCGTACTTCTCTGTGCGTCGGCATGTCTCACCGCTCATCACCACACTTTTGCGCACCATTCACATTTCACTCCACAGTACATTGCACTGAATTGTTCGCAATGTTCATTGTCTCAAAACACTCTACATGAATAAACTTGTTCACTGCACACATTTGTGGAAACTGACAGTTCAACTGTTGTATGGCATTCCTAAATTATATTTCTCTTGTAGCCTACCAGTTATACCTGTTCTATTTTTTCCTCCTTTTACGGAGCTCCCACGCTTCCCTACGTACGGCCTGCCTCCTTCCATTTCTGGCTCTGGCACATTTCTCGAGCAGCTTGGAATGCTTGTGCTTTAGCTCTAGCTTCCTTTTCTTTCTTACGCCTATATATCGCTCGTACTGCTTGGAATGGCTCTGCCTTAACTCTGGCCTCTTAATCCTTTTCCCTGACGTCCGCATCTTCTCATGCATCTGCGTTTTAATACGCCGTTTTCTTTTCCATCTACTGGGAGTTTTCCACCTACCTTCACGCTTTGCAGTTTTTAGGTGACTAGGGCCTCTATCCTCTTTCTTGTTTCTCTCGGAGTTTGACTGGCTCGTCATTTCTGATGCCTTGCGATTCTTGGAATCATTTTCCATTACAAACCCCATGTCGTTACGAGGTGAAGCTACTTCTTTCGTTACCGCCCTCTGCTCCACGCTTACGCAAATCTCTATCGGAATGTCGCCCATCCTCATATCACTGTCTTTCTTAATCAAGGGTTCTGTAGTCGAGGGCTTCTCCTCTGCGTCGTCACGGGCGCTATCTACTCTACCTGTGTCTTCTAACGTCCCTGCGCTTTCAGGCTGATCTACTACGCTAGTGGGCCTATTCTCTATCTTTAACCCGGCCTCACTGGCTTTCATTTTCAATGTATGTAGCTCTTCTTGCAGCATTTGGATTTCTTTCTCCTGGAACTGCTTCCTTTCTTCATAAGCCTTTTTAGCTTCATTGTGTTCTGGCTCGACGCGTTTCCTTGCATCCTCGATTAATTTGAGGCCCTGCTCCTCGCTGAGCTTCTGTTCTCGAATAGTGGCCGATATCGCCTCCCAATCCATCTCGGCAACTCCCGAGTATCAGTGACTGGGCTGAATCCAATCCTGGAACGGATCCTGGCAGGCTCGCCAATTGTGATGTGTTTTTGTCACCGATCTCGGGGGCGTGCTGGTGTTAATAGAGGTAGAGAGGGAAGACGCATGGCAACACAGCAAGCAGATTTTTAATCTCACACGAAAGCCAAAAACCTCAAACTAAAACTCAAGTACACACTGAACTAAGACACAACAAACAAATATATTTTAACAAATGTACAACCTAACAAGGCAATAAACATGCCCTAAATTCCACCTCCGTTAATTCTGGTTGTTTCCTACACGGAAGTCTAGTAACCTTAGCTTCATACTCTGAGTATACAATAAAGAATCGTTCTCACAGAGTTCGTCGATGCGCGTTGCTCGTATCTTTCCGGCCGGAATCTCGTAGAATCTTTTTCCATGTGGCCGTTTCGCTGATCTTCGCATAAACGTTGCTGCATAGAAGTCGGTCCTTCAACTCACTCGTCTCGGGAGCCTGGGTAACCTGGTCGCTGTTGCTGACGTGGCAGGGAGGCTTGACGGAGTAGGCCTATTGACGTCCTCGCCCGTTGCTTCCATCTATCTCTCTTCTCCGGTGCCGACGTGGCGTTCCGGGGATTATCAAACGCGCTGGTCTGCCGATGAAGGGGGATCCTCTCTGGAGTGCCCGGCCATGCCGTGTGGTGCTGCAGCTGGTCCACGGAGCCTCGCTCGAACGTCTCCGAGGTCGACAGCCACACCTTGGACTGCCCGCGTTACGGACTCGGCCGAACCTCCAAGTCTCCCGTCGCCAGAGCGTAGCTGACGATGCGTCCTTCCCAGCCCAGAGCCACGTCGATAATGCTCGCTCAGTGCCGTTTCTCCCTCGACCATACCTCGGGTCACGCGCCTCCCGCGCTCGCGCCGTTCAGAACGCTCCGTTTACTTCGTCCTTTTCTTCTTTTATGTCGCCGCCGGTGTCTTACTCATGACAGGCACAAGAAGAAAAACAACAAAAGAAAGACATCCAATCGCAAGACAACACAAAACCTCAAGCAGCCAATGAGGAAACGACAAATCGGCCAGAGTTGCAAAAAAACCAGGCATGCTGGCAGAAGGGGGGGGAGAGTTCTAGAAGCGGCACCAGGAGAAGGTCGGCCACTGGACCGGGGGTTGAAGACGGGCTGTCGGGTTCCGGACCCGAGCCACCAAGACTTCACCTGACCGGGGCCTCCTGCCAACCCATTCCTAGCGTTGCCACTCTGCCCAATCGTCAACTGCTGCTGCCCAAGGCCGGCGAGCGTCTCTGCCCGTGGGCAGAACGTGAGCTGTCGGGCTACGGGCCCGAGTTCCACGACCAGCTGCCTGGCCAGAACGCCGCCACCGTCTGCCCGTGCTGCCGAGCCGCCTGTCTTCTCGATCCAAGCCAGAGTTACGACGCACTGATAGCCGGTCCAACACAGCGACCTTTTGGTGAGAACAACACCACTTCTCTCGTCGTCTCATCTCCCTTTCGCCGCGTCGAGACTATAGTGCGCACTCACACTCACAGCCTGCCCGGACTTGACTGTTATTAATATCATCTTAGCCATAATTGCATTTCGTGACGTGATAGTCTTTTTGAGTGTTTGTTTTATGGGTTACCTTTTGTTTCAGTTTTAATAAATGTTTGTGTGCATTCTCTAACAAACGGCTTTGTCCTCAATCGGGTTCTGGGAGGCTCCGCCTCAGAGAACCGTCCGAATCATTAAATGAACGAACCTGTCATCACAGTGATGCAGACAACGAGGTGAAGGTGCACACGGCACTTACAGTGACTTTGCACGGCTGTTTGCAAGGCCCCTGCAGGGGCGTCTGCGCAAGCAGTCGTTTGGTGAGTTGCGCCACCACGTACCTGAGCACACGGGGGTTGGACCCTTCCACGCGTAGCTGTGCGTGGCTTTGCCGTGTCTGGGGAAAGGGGGATCCTGGAGGTTGAGCTAATGCCGGGTGTTTGGACCTTTAAGGCCCCCGGCGGAGGCAACACACTTCTTTGGCCTCTGCTTCACATAGACGGCACCTCTAGACTGACCCACCTAGAGGAAATCGGCAGTCACCTTTTCCTGTCCTCATCTCCACGCTCTTTTTTCTTTATACCTCCCTTTCATTACTGTCCTGTCTTCTCTTATCTTCTATTTACTTCCTATCTTCTCGGTGGCAAGGGTTAACCTTGTGTGGCTAACCTGTCTTGGTTATGTCATATTTGGTTATAGCAGCGGTGTACAGCTGGCGTTGGCAGGACTCACATTATAGGAGCTCCTGTCACGTCCCCTTGTTGGGCTCGGTGGTGGGCGGCTGGCATCGCGGCCGAAATTAAGTAAGGATTTATGGCATTAGCTGCATTCCCCAAACTACCTGATCGTCCTCTTTTTAAAAGAGGACGCACCGAGGAAACAATGAAATTTTTTGTCCAAAGTAAAGAAATCTTTCCCCGCTACCATGTAATACATTGCGAAAACCCAGAAAAGACTGTCCGAACCGTTTCCCCATTTGCCGTTGCTAAGTGTCTCACTGACTCATTGTGCCCCGGCTACAAAGTCACAAAAATGGCTAGCGGTGACCTTTTGTTTGAGGTTCGCGACAAGCTTCAGTACGGAAATACCTCAAAGCTCGTGACATTTGGTGACATCCCAGTCACAGTGACAGCACATCGATCAATGAATACGTCCAGAGGAGTCGTTTTAGACGAAGATCTCTTTAGCTTGAGTGAAGAAGAGCTTCTAGATGGCTGGAAGGACCAGAATGTAATCAAAGTGCAGCGAATAATCATCAAGCGTGAAAACAAAGAAATCCCAACAAAGCACTTGATACTCACCTTTGCAACGAGTGTACTGCGAGATTCTCTTGAAACCGGCTACACAAAGACACGAGTAAGGGCATACATACCAAACCCTCGTAAATGCTTTAAGTGCCAACGATTCGGCCATGGCTCGCAAAACTGCCGAGGCCGGCTGACCTGTGCGAAATGTGGACACAATGAACACAACTCTGACAACTGTACTGGTACACTCCACTGTCCTATCTGCGACGGTGAACATGCAGCATACTCACGAGCATGTCCCACGTGGAAAAAGGAAAAGGAAATTATAACTATGAAGATCAAAGAGAACGTTTCTTTCCAGGAAGCACGGAAGCGTGTTTTCATTCCTTCATACCTCAGGGTATGCTGAGGCGGCGGCGCGTAAGGGGGCAACGCCGCAGCAGACTTCGGCATTTGCCCGGCCCACAAAGAGTGTGGCCACGGTCATGCCACCAGCCCCCTTGGTGACAGCAGCTAGCGCTGCTTTGCCTGCCCTGAAGCAGGGCCTGTCGACCTCTGGGTTGGCAGGCTCCAAGGCCCCGTCTCATGAGGCGAGGCCTTCACGACGTACACACCGCTCACAAGAGTGGACATCCAGTGCCTCACAAGAGGAAATGGACGTTACCCCTAGCCAGCCGGCGCAGCCAGCGCCAAAGGACCACCGCGAGTCCCAGGACCGCGGCAAGAAAGACAAACCCCGCATTACGGGGCCCGGAAAGGGCCCTGTAAGCTAATCTACATTGTTGTTCTTGTCTTAGCCACACAGCACATATTCCTTTTAACATGGATACTGCAATTATACACTGGAACATCAGAGGTCTTTTCCGGAACCTTGATGACGTTAAAGAACTTTTACATAAGTTTAATCCAAAGGTGCTGTGTGTGCAAGAGACACACCTTAAATCTACACACACAAACTTTCTCCGTCAATACGCCATTTTCCGGAGAGACCGAGATGACGCGGTGGCATCGTCCAGTGGTGCAGCTATAATAGTCGACAGAGGAGTGGCCTGTCGGCAACTACTCCTCCGAATGCCACTTGAGGCTGTTGCTATCCAAACAGTGCTGTTTGACAAAGTGGTGACCATTACCTCTGTATACATCCCCCCGAATTACCAGCTCTCTAGGGAAACATTTCAGAGCTTTATAGATGAGCTTCCCCATCCTTATGTAGTCGTCGGAGACCTAAACGTGCATAGTACACTGTGGGGCGACTCTCGTGTTGTGAGAGGACGGTTAATAGAAAACTTCCTATTCTCCTCAAGTGCCTGCTTGCTGAACAAGAAGGGACCAACATACTACAGCACTACACACAAAACATTTTCCTCCATAGATCTTAGTATAGTGTCCGGCACACTTGTGCCGTATCTGGAGTGGGAAGTCATTAATAACCCGTATGGTAGTGACCACTTTCCTATCGCTTTAAACTTTACAAAGCAGGCTGAATGCCGTACATACGATCTCGATGGAAAGTCGATTCAGCTGACTGGACGCAGTTTTGTCAAATAACACATTTGCCCTGGGACAATATCCGTGCACTTGGCATTGACAATGCAGTAGCATACTTTACAGCATTTGTAATTGATGCTGCATCAATATGCATTCCCCAAACAAACGGGACAGCTTCGAAACGGCGTATACCATGGTGGAATGAGGAGTGTAAGGAAGCGTGGAAGAAGCAGAACAAGGCTTGGAATCTCCTACGTAACTCCCCCACCACAGAAAACCTCATTAATTTCAAACGGATTAAGTCACAAGGAAGAAGAACACACCGCCGTGCAAAACGGGAAAGTTGGCAAAAATGCATCAGTAGCATCAATTCTTATACAGACGAAAGAAAAGCATGGAACAGAGTAAACAAATTAAAAGGCCGACAAACTCATCCTCTGCCGCTAGTAAATATCCAGGGAGGTACCCTCACAGATCAAGCTGATTATCTAGGTGCACACTTCGAACATGTTTCCAGTTCATCCCACTATTCCGACACATTCTTAAGATATCAACGACAAGCAGAGCGACTGCCCTTAGATCGGAAAAGCACGCAAAAGGAACCTTACAATCGCCCATTTAGCATGGCTGAATTTCACGCTGCACTGAAATGTTGCAACAAGTCTGCGCCAGGAGCCGATGGAATAGTATATGACATGATTAATCACTTAAACCATGAAACTCACAAAACACTCCTGTCGCTTTTTAATGCCATTTGGTCTACAGGTCACATTCCGTCCACTTGGAAACAAGCCATCATAATCCCAATTCTCAAAGAGAACAAGGACCCTTCTTTAGCCGTCAGCTACAGACCCATAGCGTTGACAAGCTGTTTGTGCAAACTCTTTGAAAAAATGGTAAACCGACGCTTGATTCATTATCTTGGAAATAACAAAATACTAGATCCTCTGCAATGTGGATTCAGGGAAGGTAGATCTACTATAGACCATCTTGTCCGTATGGAGGTGAACATCCGGGATGCCTTCATACACAAGCAATTTTTCCTGTCAGTATTTCTTGACATGGAGAAGGCCTACGATACTACGTGGCGCTTTGGAATTCTTCGAGATTTGTCTCGAATGGGTATCCGTGGTAACTTGCTGAGCTTTATCGAAAATTATCTTTGCAATAGAACATTTCGTGTGAGAGTTGGCAATGTCCTATCACGGTCATTCACTCAGGAGACAGGTGTACCTCAAGGCGGGGTACTCAGCCGTACTCTCTTCATCGTCAAAATGAATTCTTTGCACACCGTTATACCGTGCACAATGTTTTATTCGGTATATGTGGACGATGTGCAGATTGGATTCAAATCATGTAATCGGGCAATCTGCGAGCGTGTCATATGTAAGAGGCCGCCGGTGGCGCAAAAAAGAAAGAGCACGAGAAACACGGGGTTCCGAATGGCGCGAGTGCGGGAGGCGCACGAGCCGAGGCGTAGTCGAGGGATGAACGGCGCTGTCCGTTGAGTTTCAACGTGGCACCGGGTCAGGAAGGTCGCATCTCCAGCTATGTTCTGGCGACGGGAGACTTGGGGGTCTGGTTGAGTCCGTGACGCTGGCCGTCCAAGGTGTGGCCGTCGACCTCGGCAAATTCGGGCGAGGCTCCTGGACGGGCTGCAGCTTCTCACGGCAGGACCAGGCACGTTCGAATCTCCTCGGGACGACACGTCGGCACTCCTGAAGAAGTTGCGACGCATCCCGACGCTAGGCCTAGGCAGGTGGGCCTAAGCTACGGCGAACGCCATCAATGACGAGCTGAGGAGCTCACCACCGACGGAGCACTGATGAGCTAAACACCTACAAAAGAGACGACGTGACGACAGCGAGGCACAGACGTCTGCGGAATCGACAAGAGCGCTGAATTCGGAGAGAAAGGACCGACAAGCTTCGGACTCGGACAAACGTGCAACGACAAACACAACAAGGTGACTATTATTCGCCGCGTCCCAGCGTTAATACAAGGTTGCCTGACTTTGGTGGATTAGCCGCCACAGACGAGTGTAGGCACAAATAGGAACATTCTTAGTATATTAGGCTTTAGGTTGTAACTTCGTTAGTATTGTCCCCGCGGTGTGTTTTAGTGTGCTTGTTTATTTTTGTTTCCTTTCGTTCGGGTCTTGGGTTCGTGCGTAATTAAAAATCCTTTTGCTGTGTTGCCATGCGCCTGCCTACTCCATCTCCTCTAACACCTGCACGCCCCCGAGATCAGTGACAACAAAAACACATCACAATTGGTGAGCCTGCCAGGATCCGTCCCGGTTTCTATCTTAGCCCAGTCACCGATACTCGGGAGTAGCAAAGATGGAGTGGGAACGTTTGGCGGCAATAGCCAAGGATTTAAACCTCTCAAAGGACAAGACAATGACATTCTTCGAGTATACTCGTCAAGAGAAAGAGAAGGAGCACGAACGAGAGCATCAGAGGCACGAACGAGCACGCGAGGAACATGAACGAGTGCGTGAACAGCACAAAAATGAAAAAGAAATTTTAGAATTAAAGATTAGACTAGCGGAGATGGGCGCAGGTTCTCGTGACGGCACAAGTTCACCCGGATCGGTGTCATCCAACTCAACTTTGCCCAGACCAAAGCAAATTTGCCCTAGGAAATTAATGGCTCCTTTTGATGAGCGTAGGGACGATTTAGATGCGTACTTGCACCGCTTCGAAAGAATAGCGGTCGGGCAAGGCTGGGCAAGAAACGAGTGGGCTAGCGGTTAAGCCTGTGCCTAGTTGGTGAGGCTTTGAGTGCGTTCGGACGGATGCCCGTCGAATAGAATCTAGACTACGACAAAGTAAAAACACTTTATTGCAAAGATTCCGGCTAACCGCTGAGGGTTTCCGCGAAAAGTTCAGGTCATGCAAGCCAGAAGACGCAGAAACTGGAAAACAGTTTGCATGTAGATTAACAAACTACTTTGAGAGATGGATGGAGTTGTCGGAGGCCAACAAGACATATGAAGGGGTGCGGGACAAGGTCGTAGGAGAGCAATTTCTCGCCAGGTGCAGCGACAGTCTGGCGGTATTCCTCAAAGAGAGGAAATTAAAAACAGTGGAGGAGATGGCAGCGCACTCAGATCAGTTTGTAGAGGCGCAGGGTCTAAGAAATTTAGGAAAGAGTGGCAAGGACGCGCCGATGGCAGCTGCAGGTGAGACGAGGAATCGGGGTCCAATGAACAGGCAAGGGACGCCCCAAAGATGTTTTCTTTGTAACCGGCTGGGACATATAGCAATGAACTGTCGGGCGAAGGATAGTAGACGTGGTCCACCAGTGGTTTGCCAGCTATGTCAAAAGAGAGGGCATGGAGCGCACGAATGCAGATCAGGATACGCAGACAAAGCTGCATGTATGATGAAAGGTAAAGAGGGTGAGCCGAGAGAAAAGAACATGCCCGTGGTGGAGGGAGAAGTTCAAGGACGCAGGGCCACAGTTTTGAGAGACACGGGGGCGAACACAGTATTGGTTAGGGAAAGTCTGGTGCCGTCAGAGAACATGACCGGCTATTTCAAACCAGTCATTTTGGCGGACAGGTCCGTTAAGTATTTGCCAGAGGCGCAAATTCAAGTTTCGACACAATTTTTTACGTGATTGGTCACAGCTAGGTGTGTAGAAGATCCTCTGTTTGACTTCATTTTGGGGAATGTATCAGGGGTGAGAAGGGCGGATGACCCAGACCCTAACTGGAAGAGGACAGAAGATTTAGAGAAGAGAGAAAAGCCAGAAACGCTAGAAGAGGAGTCACCTGAGGTAGAGGTAGCAGCGGCAGTACAAACGCAAGCCAGGAGTAAGAGTACTAAGTCCTTAAAACCATTACCGGTCACGAACATTAAAGGGTTGAACATAACGGTCGCTGAGTTCAAGGAATTACAGGAGAAAGACGAATCATTGCAGAAGTGCGTACGGAAGATAGGGGAAGTAGTACGAAGACAAAGAAGTCGAAACGTAGCGGAGTTTTTCAAGAAGAACAACTTATTATACCGGAGGTGTGTGTTCAATTCAGGAAGAGAGGTTCAGCAGTTAATGGTCCCAAAGGAACTGCGAGAAACAGTAATGAAGATAGGACATGACAGTGTGATGGCAGGACATCAAGGGATAGGGAGCACGTTGGCGAGAATTACAGACGAGTTCTTCTGGATTGGGGTACAGAGCGACGTGAGGAGATACGTCAGGTTATGTGACGTATGTCAAAAGACTATGGCTAAGGGGAAAAACGAGAATATGAGTGTGCGCACGATTGCTGAAGGGAAGGACACAGGCAGACTAGATAGTGCCCATGACGCCGTAAAGAAGTTCACGACCGGAGAGCCCTTGGTTCAGGTTAACCGGGATAAGAGGATGGACAACATCCCGATCGAGGTTTATATACCCGAAGAGCGGAAGAGAGTGGAAAAAGTCGTTTCACCTCGGAAAGATAGGGAGTATCAAGCACTAGACGTGAGGAGACATTGGGACTCCGAGAAAAAGGGCGAAGGGGATAGATACACAAATCGCCCTAGACATGTAACGCGTAAGGGTAGGAAAAAGATTCGCAAGAGATGGAAAAAATAGGGCAGGTGCAATGGTCAGAACCAAAACGAAAAACATTTAGGAATGGCATGCGGAAGACTGCTGGATTCAGAAATGTGTATAGAAAGGAATACACTGTAACAGTACCTACGCATATATAGGGCATGTGGAGTATTGTAAATTATGTCTAGGCCCAAAGTTTATTCATGTGAGAGTGTTTCAGAACATTAGATAGTGAACATTGTGAACAGTCGTGTGAAGTGCATTAGGTGATGAAAAGTGCATAAAGTACACTCTTAAACGTGGTGAACAGTGCAACTGGTGAATTGTGCGGTGAAGTGTGTGGTGGTGTTGTGTAGTGCATCAAGTCTTCACACGAACCGGCACCAATGTCACTATGAGAAGTCACAGTCATCACCCGAACGTCACCCCCTCCCCCCACAGATCAGGAGTAAGCAGATTTTTGGAAAAAAACTCTCAAAAAGGGGACCCATGTCATATGTAAGAGGCCGCCGGTGGCGCTAAAAAGAAAAGGAGCACGAGAAACACGGGGTTCCGAACGGCGCGAGCGTGCGAGGCGCACGAGCCGAGGCATAGTCGAGGGATGAACGGCGCTGTCCGTTGAGTTTCAACGTGGCACCGGGTCAGGAAGGTCGCATCTCCAGCTATGTTCTGGCGACGGGAGACTTGGGGGTCTGGTTGTCGACATCGGCAAATTCGGGCGAGGCTCCTGGACGGGCTGCAGCTTCTCACGGCAGGACCAGGCACCCCAGAGAGGATCCCCCTTCTGCGGCAGACCGGCACGTTCGAATCTCCTCGGGACGACACGTCGGTTGCGATGCATCCCGACGCTAGGCCTAGGCAGGTGGGCCGAAGCTACGGCGAATGCCATCAATGACGAGCTGAGGAGCTCGCCACCGACGGAGCACTGATGAGCTAAACACCTACAAAAGAGACGACGCGACGACAGCGAGGCACAGACGTCTGTGGAATCGACAAGAGCGCTGAATTCGGAGAGAAAGGGCCGATGAGCTTCGGACTCGGACAAACGTGCAACGACGAACACAACAAGGTGACTATTATTCACTGCGTCCAAGCGTTAATACAAGGTTGCCTGACTTTGGTGGATTAGCCGCCACAGACGAGTGTAGGCACAAATAGGAACATTCTTAGTATAATAGGCTTTAGGTTGTAACTTCGTTAGTATTGTCCCCGCGGTGTGTTTTAGTGTGCTTGTTTATTTTTGTTTCCTTTCGTTCGGGTCTTGGGTTCGTGCGTAATTAAAAATCCTTTTGCTGTGTTGCCATGCGCCTGCCTACCATCTCCTCTAACACCTGCACGCCCCCGAGATCAGTGACAACAAAAACACATCACAGAGCGACAAGTACAGATTTGCCTAAACAAACTATGTAAGTGGGCGGATGAGAATCGGTTTAGTCTAAACCCACAGAAAAGTACCTGCATGCTTTTCTCAAACAAGAGAGGAATATTACCGGATCCCGATATTTCTCTGAATGGAGAACGTCTATCTGTAAGCTCTCAGCCTAAATTTTTAGGTATAATCTTAGATTCTAAACTCCCTTTTATCCCTCACCTGAAACATCTTAATGAGAAATGTCTCAAAACAATGAATCTACTGAAGCTTCTGTCACGCACATCCTTAGGAAGTGACAGGCGATGCCTCTTGAACTTGTATAAGAGTCTGATATGATCGCGCCTTGACTACGACGCAGTAGTTTATCACTCTGCTGCGCCTAGTGCTTTAAAGATTCTCGATCCTGTTCACCATCTGGGTATCCGCCTGGCTACAGGTGCCTTCAGGACTAGTCCTGTAAAAAGCCTGTATGTTGAGTCCAATGAATGGTCCCTACATCTCCAAAGGACCTATTTAGCTTTCGCGTACTTCCTGAAGGTAGAATCAGATGTTGAACACCCATGTCACTCAATTACTTACGACGAATCCACTGCCAGGCTTTCTCATAACCGCCCAGCTTTGAGGACTCCTCTGTTCCTGCGTTTGGAAGCAATGGCAGAGGAAACAGGTGTCCCACTTAGGGAAAGCTTACTAATGGCCCCCACTCACTTTCCACCACCCTGGGAATGGCAGACCATCCAGTGTGACATCTCTTTTCTACAAGTATCAAAACATACACCTGAAGCGCATATACGTTCTCACTCCCTCGAACTTCAAGCGAAATACTGCTGCGAAGAATTTTACACAGATGCTTCAAAGTCTCCATCTGGTGTGGCTTATGCACCTCTGGGAGCATCGTTTTTAAAATCGGGTGCATTAAATCCACACACCAGTATATTCACTGCAGAAGCATTCGCCATACTCACGGCCATAAAACATATAAAGTAGACACATACCACTAAAGCTATTGTGTTCACGGATTCATTGAGCGTCGTTAGAGGCTTAATGAGCTTACAAAAACATAAGAACCCTGTTTTTAATGAACTGTACTCATTGCTATGTACAGCGTACATGTGCAACCAAGTCATTTTTCTTTGCTGGGTACCGGGCCACAGAGGCATAGTAGGCAATGTAGCTGCCGACGAAAATGCTACGTCAGTAGCCTATAGTGATACTGATATAAATATGCCCATAGGAGTCACAGACCTCAAACCCTTCATACGACATCAGTTGAGGAAGTATTGGCAAAGCCAGTGGGATACCAAAGTATTAAATAAGCTGCACATCATAAAACCAAAATTAGGGAACTGGATATCTGAGAGAACAGCAAGACACAAAGAAGTGCTTCTTTGTAGATTAAGAATAGGGCATACTTACGGCACTCACTCTTTCCTTCTGAATGGAAGCGATCCTCCGACATGTATAAAGTGTGGCGATAGTCTTACAGTCCTCCATGTTCTTCTCGAGTGCCCCGAGGTAGAAGCAGAGAGGGAAAAGTACTTCGGTTTCGCATATCGTCAGCACTTACCTTTACACCCGGCATTTTTTCTAAGCAACGAACCGCTTTTTGATTTTAAAACAGTATTAAAATTTTTAGCCGAAACCAACATCTTAAAGGTCATTTGGCCCGGATACTTGTAGCATGACCTCCTCTTGGAGGTTGCAGCTGCAATACAGGCGTATTTGTAAGCACGTGCCTACCAGCCCTTGCCCCCCAAGGGCTCTGTGAGGTACTAGTGCTGCTGCAACCTCCACGACATGCAAAGATTCTTCCTCGCACATATTTTATTATCATACCGCACATCACAAATTATTGCGATCATTTTAGTATATTTATATCCTCAGTATTTTACAGCGATTCATTTTAGGCCCCTTTACAGCCACGTTTATCGACCATTCTTAACTGATTTCATCATTTATTAATAGACCACTCATTGCTTATCACTACGTGAATGGCGCTCTTTGGCCATATTTGGCCCTTGCGCCAATAAAAACTACACATCAATCAATCAATCTGTTTCCAAGGCCTGACTAACTGGAAAACGCGTTTTGTACATCTGCTCTTGGGAAATGTTGCCACATGTACGAAGCAAGTCACATTATTGGCATCATGTAGTATATAAAGCAGAAAATGAGTGCAAGTTGTGATCTCGATAACAGAGCTCACAGTAGCAAGCCAGGACGTAGAACTCCAGCAGTGTATGCTATTTTACTGTGCGTGGTAACATTGTCATGTATGTATTTAATGCATTTGGATTGGCTGAACAGCACAGAAATCATGGACAAAGGGAGATGTAAGCCCCCACTTTTTCTTTTCTGCGCTGTATTGCTATAGGAGAGAACGTGACGGCAGTCTGTACGTCGTTCCCTACTCAGAAGGCGAAGGCGGCTAGCAGAGCGGCGGTTGCGACGACCAGCGTGGCTAGCTTTAGAACGACACTGCGCGTGCTGAGCTTGCGCCTCGAGCACGTGCTGTGCTTCCTTACTTTTCACTTCGACAGCTGAGAGCACCGACCAAGAGAAGGGAAGTGCAGTCGAGGTCGGCAGAAAACCAGATGGGATGATGAAGTTAGGAAATTTGCAGGCGCAAGCTGGAATACGCTAGCGCAAGACAGGGGTAATTGGAGATCGCAGGGAGAGGCCTTCGTCCTACAGTGGACATAAAATATAGGCTGATGATGATGATGATGATTTCCTTTTAAATCTAGTAATGCTGTTTCTTTGGACTTCTCCTTCTAAAGCCATACTGTGAAGTGTTTAGAGCATTTGTTTGGTGATCTCATTGTTTTTTCTAATCCTTTTGAAAAACACTGGTAGCAAAGAAATTGGATGATAATTTGGAGCTATGCTTTTTGTCCCCACCCTTGTAAACCATAGAGACTTTAGAATTTTTTATTCCATCAGGAAACATATCTGGTTCAATAGCTAAATTCAACACATGTGCCAGCATCGGTGCTATGCAATTTATAACATATTTTATTGGCCTTATTTGCAAATGATCTATGTCAACGATTTACTGTTAAGTTCATGATTCAAGTTCATGAAGGTTCTGAATACTTCCTATTCGGTCAGCTTAAGAAAAATGCTCCGACTAAAGCGATAAAGTAAGGTTTTTGGCACCAAAACATCAATTTTCTCAGACACATCTGCATTAACTAAGTGTGTATTAAAAAAAAGTCAGCAAGTTGTGCTCCAGTTTATGTATGGTGCATAATTTTCATTGAAACTGAGGCATCATACCTTCTTGTGTGGCGTTATATATTGTGACGACGTGAGAAAAACGGAGTTTATTAAACAGGCCTCAGGGCGAGCCTCCGACGGGCAAAAACGTTCTCTTTCTTGACTTCTCTGCTCACACTCCTTCCTCTTCTACTCATGCGGCTACATTGACGGTAATATTTCTCCCCTCCTAGGCGAAGCCCGCCGGGCAAGTCAGTTAAGTTCTCGGTGTGAAGGGCTTGAGACGAGCGACATGCACAACCTCAGTCTTGGTGGAGCGCCGTCCAGTTGCGGTGAGATGCGCCAGTCGATAATTTACTTCACTGAGCTGGTCAACAATAACATATGGGCCAGTATGGTTGGCAAGAAGTTTCTGACACAGGCCACGTTTGCGCACCGGACACCATAGCCAGACTAGATCCCCTCGAGAATGGCTGACATCCTAATGGTGCCTGTCGTACCGTGCTTTTGACCAGTCTTGTGAAGCCAGAGTATGTATGCGGGCCAAGCGTCGAGCTTCTTCAGTAAGACAGAGTCTCGGCGATGGTGAGATTGTCGTGGGTGGAGAAAGAAAATATGGTGTCCAGTCTGTGACGCGGCGGACGAGTGTAGAGCAGGAAAAACGGGCTGTAGCCAGTTGTCTCGTGCTTTGCTGTGTTAAAAGCGTATGTAATGAAGGGCAAAATGTCCCAGTTTTTATGGTCCGATGCAACGTACATGGACATGTTCACCAGTGTGCGGTTGGTATGCTCGGTCAGCCCACTGCGCAAATTTTCTTACTTCAATGTTTTTTTTTGTTTTTCTTCTGTCACCTTTTATTCCCTGTGCCCCTTTCCCCAGTACAGGGTAGCAAGCCGGTATTCACAGTGGCTAACCTCCTTGTCTTTCTTTCTCTCTCTCTCTCTCGGTCAGCCCATGTGTTTGCGGGTGATACGGTGTCGAGTGGCGAAAGCTGGAAGCGCCTAATCGAAGAAGCTCTTCTACGACATCTGCAGTAAACTGGTGGCTGCGGTCACGGATGATTACTCGA
This sequence comes from Dermacentor silvarum, assembly GCF_013339745.2. Classification (NCBI taxonomy): domain Eukaryota; kingdom Metazoa; phylum Arthropoda; class Arachnida; order Ixodida; family Ixodidae; genus Dermacentor; species Dermacentor silvarum. Next base: position 369,987,947 of record NC_051154.1, on the reverse strand, counting down.
GGAGGGCTATGACGGAGAATGATCGAATGCAGCAGAAAAAAGGAAACTTGAGACATCGAACGCAAGCGTTTTTGGTTCGTCAACAACTTGCCCTTCATTAGTGTGATCCGCTCCGACGAACACTGACACAAGTATGAATGAATGAAGAGATTCTAATGCAGGATGAAGAACAAGGGAACATTCCAGTAAACATAATGTTGATGGCAAAGGGGACGGTTAGGTATACAAAGGGACAAGCTTCGCTTATCATCTATCTTCACGGAGTGGAAGGGCCGATGAATTGTTCTGTCTCTATGTCTCTATTGTTAAGAAGGACGACGCCCAAGCTCGTGCCTGCCTGATGTTTCCACAGGGTGGAATTTAGGTGACCTTCAACTTTGAAGTCTCCTAACACCACTCTGAAAATTCAGTGTTTGTGTCATTGGGAACGTTCTGTCTAGGGATTAACTCTGCATCCAAAACTTCGACTACAATTTATGTCACGAGCGAAATGACGGAGTGCCAAACACTGAATTTCTGTGATTGTCTTTTTCTCTGTACATTTGCGGTATATTGTCACGATGCACAAACAGCACAAATTGCGCCATATAAGCCTCATGCCATCTGTGAATCATGTGAGCTGATATGTGAACAACGTAGTGGGTTCACTGCAACTTCGCCGTTGGCATTGAAGTTGTAGATGCTTTCAACATTGTTTTGCACCAAACGTCTTTTTCTCGGCGCATTCTCTATTGCGTGTATCTGCCATGTTTAAACTTATCATTGTTATTGTCATGAACGTCTATTTCCTGCCGCCAACGTTCTTTTCACAAGCATGACAATGAATAAATTCACGAGAACAGACTGTCATATTGTGAAGAATAATTTTTATTCAATGTACATACATAGTTCATCCTCGTCCACTGCAGTATTGCTTGTCCTGGACTCCTAAATGCATGCACAGTGTCACAAAAGAGCGCATAATCCAAGCACGCGCAGTGTGTCACGTAAGCCAGTGAAAGAAGCACGCCGGCTCGTGCAGCTTCGACATAGGAGGGAGCGCGTACACCTTAAACAGCCGATGGGCCCAATGGAGCCTAGAAGCATCGACAAGTTAGGCGAAGGCGACGGTAATCAGAGAGAATGCGTGCGCCGAAACACCCTCTCAGACCCCGACAGAAATGGCGAGTTGAGGGAGAGGGGGGAAGCCCGAGCGCATGCTAACGGATGAGTCACCACCCTCCTCGCGGACGCTGCAACGGCCACGATTGAAGGTGGGAGAATTGACTAGAAGATTGCCAGGCTTTGTTCATGCTACGGGATCCTAACTCTGACCGAAGGTTCCATAACTCCCGGCGAAGACTATAAAAGCGCCGTGCGATAATTGGAAGGGGGATCAGACTGCGCTGGTAAAGAGATGCTACGTGATGAATATGACCGTCTGCGGAAGGGGATTCTCCGGCAAGCTAGTCGACGAGTTCATCGAGCATCTGCATTTCCGGAAGAAGTTACTTCTTTGAGATATGCTTGAGCTTCGCCGAGATCTTCCGGCTCAAGACCAGCGCAGGTGAACACGATTGGACACTTAGTGTTCCTATTCATTTTGCACTTTACGTGTTGCACTCTTAGTGCTTGTCGTTAATTATTTTCCTCTGTATTGTGAATACCCATCTGAATTGTTTTGTGATGTGCCTTGCTGAAGTGTGTATGTAACTACCTTGTTTGGAAGAATATATTTTGTTGTGTTTTGAAAACTCTGGGCTGTGACTCGGTCTTTGGACAGCAACTGGCATTCGCTGGCACACCAAAGGTCCCATTACTAATTGTCCTTGCTTTCGTGGGGTTATTTTCGGAAGCTCATAGGTCGGCTTAGGAATTTGGCCCGGCGGCGGGCCAAATTCGTCACGGGGTGTGTGACACACAGACGCCACTGCTCTCAGTCTGTCTGGAGCGCACAGACTTGTTAAGTTCGATGACCTTCTTTTGTGATTTATTTTATTTAGAAGTAGAAGCATGTGGAGACTTAGCACAAACGTTTCCATATGTTTTCTGCCCCTACAGTAGTGGGTGTCACTGAGCCAATGGTCGTTTACCGCAAGTGCACGATGTTTCCAACCGACAACTGGGCGACCAACTGGTGCCAACAAAGGCGTCACTTGCCGGTCGTCAGTCTTGTCACCCTCATGGTGTAGAGGGAGCTGGACGAAGGAAAAACAGGCGTGCGCCGACAGTGCTTCTTCACTCTAAAAACAGTTGCACCCTTTGGGGCGTATTTTTGCCACAGAACAATAATCGTCATCTGACTTGCGTGGCTTTCCTTTCTTTAACGCTGTGCGCCCGGCACTTCTCAGTCACGAACGACAAGATCGTTATGAGCGTGACACAGCGTTCTCCACAGGAAAGTAGCAAGTGCAGAGTTTTCAAGATAGGAAACGCAAGCAAGACAGATGACGATTATTGTTGTGTGGCAAAAATGCACCTCAAAGGGTGCAACTGTTCTTAGAGTGTTGTGAAGCTAATGGGCAGATGGGAATCGCATTTTTCAGGTGGCCTCAGACACATAGAGTATGCAGCGGCTTGTTTTCAAACAGATGTGCAGTTTGAGTGCAGAATCCTGGCTAACGAGTGGATTCCAAAAAAAGAAGCGGTAATGCTTTTACTAGAGTTTATTAAAGGAACTTATTGCTGTTTGTGTTGTCTTGAGTGTTTACTTTGATTTGTTATCGTTGTCTTTGGAGCTAAGCCATAATGCCAGAGGAAAGGAGGAAAGAACGATTGCCTGGTGGTCAAAGTTAATCCGGGGTTCCCCACTGCGGCATGCCTCATAATCAAATCGTGGTTTTCTTCCATAAAATCCCATAATTCATTCAGGAAACAACGAAGGCGGCCAGTAGGGGTAGCAGATAGAAAGTTTGTTAGCTGGTTTGTTTAACCGCTAGTTCAGGTTGCATCTCTGCGCTTGTAAAACCGCTTGTTATTGGTGGCTACGGTTCTCCGTTGCTACGGTGCGGAGAGGCGGTGAAGGTTCATTCTTTTGTGAATCAAGTTGCTTATAAAAGGCAGATTCGTTTTTGTGAGGGGGGGACAGAACTTCAAAAGCAATAAAAGCTTTTGAAGTTCTGTCGCTCCACAAGCAATTGTTGACATGTATATTTGTGAATAAACCTGTGTGCACGGAGGAGTCATTTCGAGCCGGTTTGCAACGTGTAGTCTGACATCGTATGGAGTATTGATCGACGGCCGGGGCCACTGATCCACAGGAGTACATTGGGAGCGATGGCCAAGCAACGACCTGAACTCGTCATCAATATCTACTTTTGTACTAACAGACCAGCACTGTTGTTGTGCTGCAGTTCCGTCGTTAGCGTGCTCGACTCCCAAATGAACACTGATTCACTAGCATGGGGTCAAATTCTAGTGGAGGTGGTCACAGAGAGAAATTTACCTTTAATTCACTCTATGCAATGACAGAGCTGGGGATGACGAAGTGGCCTATCGATGACAAACATCATTGTTGCGTGTCATCGATGCCGTCAAGGGTCATCGTCAACGTAACAGAATTCCCGGAAGAACTAAGCTTGAACCCAATTTCAAGAACTGCCATCGCAGTAAAAAATCGAATCCCCTTTCTTAAAGAAAAATGGTTTAACGTGAAGCTTTCTCCCATGGAAACTGAATCAAAGTCAAAGTCAACGACCACGCAACAAACCCAAGAAATTCTGAGCGACCCGATGCGGTGCATATGTGATTAGATGGCTTGTTTAGGATTGTCTTTTTTGATTGTTGAAGTGGAATAAAGACACATTTCGTTAAGTTGCACAACCGTTATTTTAAATCATGTAGCTGTTGATGGCACGCACATACACTTTCACGGACGACTCTAGATTTGCTCAGTATTGCCCTGTGATCGCTCTGGTAGACGGTCAGAGGCTCTGCCGTTGCCGATACACTGGATCGGCCTTACGTGCACGGTCGCGCTCGCGCTTACGTTCGCGTACGGCAGTCTCTCCTACCGTTTAATGAACCCGCGGCCTAGCCATGGTGACGGCCGGGAATGAATTGCGTGACGCGCGCAATGCAATGCAAATATATACAATTCGTCTGTGAAGCGTGGCGTTGCAGTTCCCATTGTTCTTATCGGTACAACTGCGAATGTAGACTGCAGTGTTCTACGATACGTATGTCGTGCGCTGTTCTGTTGTGTGCGGAGATGCGCAGATAGTTTCATTGTGTAAGTTGACTTTCCTGCTGTGCGTTTTTGGCACTCACAGATGAATCAGTGAGACATAGAAAGCTTAAAGACGCACTTAGCAACTGTTGAGGCTCAAGTGACAAATACGGCACCAGCCCGAACTCGCGAATATTATTAGCCACGAATATGCCCAAATACGCCGATTCGCGAACAATTGAAGCGGCCAAATTAAAGTGTCTTGCAGCACAAGTGCCGTTTCCCCCACTATTCTGTCTAGCATACTCGCATTCAGGGGTGGATCCAGGTTTTTTCTGAGGGGGGGGGGGGGTGCAGCTTCTGTCAATAGGGTTGCCAGATGGCCCCAACAATAAATAGCCAAATGATCTCAAAATGTAGCCCAAAGATAGCCAGACCCAAATTTTTAGTGACCAAAAAGTAGCCAAAAAGATAGCCAAAAGTTTGATGATGCTCTTCAGGTGTCTTACAGATGGTGCAGATGGTTCACCGCGTGTTTCCAGCTCCAAAATTACTTCCGCCTCATGCAACCAGCCCAACAGTGGCCTCAAGATCTGCGCAAAGAATTCTAGTGAGAGCTGGCACTCAGACGTGGATTTTGACACCACTTATTGTTACAACGAGCCGAAGGATTTCGTTTCCGATTGATTCATGACGTTATCAGTATTTACTGAGCCACGTTGTGAGCTAACTTTAGTTCACGCCTCGCTTTACTCGAGGCATTTTTCTGGAAGTGTCGCGCAAAATACTGCCAGCTCCAGTCTCTAGGATCAGCTTCGGCTGGTAACGATCAAGTGCCCAAGAGGCGGCCCGAGCTCAATGCATTTTCCAATAGTGATGCCTTTCCTAAGCTTGATTCATAAAATAAGCATGTTGTTTCTATCCCGCTCTCTCGCTTTCTCTCTCTCAATTTTGTATTTGTAACTCAGCTAGACGCTGAGTTAGCAAATGCTGCCGCTTAGAGGCACACTGGACTCTGGAGAAAATGTGAAACATTCTCGCGTTTTCCTCGTGCGAAGAAGGGACAGTTGTGACTGCAATTCGCCTTTGAATGCAAAAACGGAACGACCTGCTGTCCCGTAGCAGAAGAGGTGAATTAAATTAAAGCTTACAGTTTCAATTGCCACCTAGATTACGGCGCTGACAATAACCCAGGTGGCATTAGTATCGAAGCGTTGAACTGTGCAATTTTTTAACAGGGATTCCCTGGCAAGATTCGTGCAATCTGAAAACGTGTGCGTAAGTTTCTGTGAATGCAGGCACGAATGCATGTGCGGCCAAATTTCCGAGGAAGGCTGTGTACCTTACCTTCAGTGTGACTTGAAAAAAAAATACAGAAATGCAATTCCACTAGGGAACACGTACGCGCGCGGCGACGATGTTAGCGCGACGACCACGACCACGGTAGAAATGCGCTTGGAGTACCCATATAATTAATTTATATCGCAATAAAAGGAAATACCTCTTGCTCAGTTACCTGTTATTTTATCATAGACAACCACTTTTGTTAAACCTAGTGAGAGCATTCTCGTGTTCCAAAAATACTCATTTTACAGGTGGTCAGCCCGCCGGGGCAGACATCAGCAAAGGAAACTAGCCCGCGCACTCTGATAACCTGTTCTTCGCGAACACATTTGGCTCGACCAGGCTGGCGCACCCTCCGTTACCATCACTACGTCACACTAACTGAAAATGGCGCACGTGCGTTCTTGGTTCTGCAAAAAGGACACGCATTATATATCCTATAGCGCATTCGATTATCCTTTCTTTAATAAAGCCGGTGGGCCGGCAATATCTGTGTGTTTCCAAAGACTAGAAGGGCAAGAGAAGACGGAACGGCAGTGGTCCTCCACGCGCACCGTGCCGTGACTACCGATCTTGAGATAACGGCAGACGACGAGCGAGTACAAAGTGCGTCCAGCAAGTACGAAGTGCGACAGTGCGCTCGTGCCTGTGCCGAAGTTCGGGATCATGTGTGAGCCTCACGCAAGACCTTGACCCTTCCTTAAAACATCCTCATTCTCAACTGCAATATTTTAAATTTTGTGTGGCTTTATGCTTTGCATATGCAATAGTTGCCTTCGAATGCGGAATGAATTTCGGAAATTTTGTATAGAGTAAGAAATTTGCCGAGTTTCTTACTCCATTCCGAAACAACGCACCACCAGACGCTTTTAAAACCAAATATGCGCACAAAGTAAAATTTACCTTTTAAAGAGGGGTCCTTCTGCCATTCCTTCTTATATACACGTCTGCATTTCGCCTGCCCATGCTTAGTTTTGAGAACGGTTTTCTTACTGAACCACGCGTGAAGCGGCAGCAGATGGCGCCGAAACCAAAACAAAAAGAGAGCTTCGCCTTGAAACACGCGTAAACACGGCAGCGACGACTTAACGTCATCCACTCTGTGCCGACATTGCCTAAACACACAGCCTTCGAGATTAGCTACATAACTTTTTCGCAGCAATGAGCTTTGGGTTGTCATAAACCGGCGTTCCCAAATTTTGTCAGTGCTGACGTGGTCCCCGGGACCCGGAAGTCTTTAATACAAAAATAGCCCAAATATAGCCATGTAGCCAACTTGGAATTTTCGACGCCAAGCCGCGTAAAAAGTAGCCCAATTTGGCTATTATTAGCCCAATCTGGCAACCCTATAGACTGTCAATGATGATGATGATAGTAGCCTTTCTAATTTACCGAAATTCACCGTTTCTGCTCACGATAAACCCACATTTCATACGGCTAGAGCAACACCTGTAGCCCGCCGTGGTGGCTCAGTCAGCTCAGGCGTTGCGCTGCTGAGCACGAGATCTCGGGATCGAATCCCGGCCGCGGCGGCCGCATTTCGATGGAGGCGAAATGCAGAAACGCCCGTGTGCTTGCGTTGTAGTGCACGTTAAAGAACTCCAGATGTTTAAAATTAATCCGGAGCCTTCCACTACGGTGTGCCTCATAATTAGGACTGGTTTTGACACGTAAAATCCCGGAAAGAGGAAGAAGCCCTATAGCGAAGCCAGGAGTCGATCGGTTTCTCCGAGCTTACCAGAAAAGGACGTTACCCAATACAGTCATGTGCTTGGCGGCTGTGCCTGATAATACAGGGTGTCCAAAACTAAGCTTTATGGTTTTCATAAAATTAGGCACTGGGAGGCACGCGAAGACCACCTGTGCAAATAAGTTGTGGCCAGGGGGGCACGAAGTGAGATGATAATTACCGCTGTGAGCAGCCCAATTAACTAAAATTGAACAATTATTTTTTGTCGACTGCAATAAGCGGGTATGTTTGTATTGAAAACTTACAGGCAGTCATGTTTCTACACAGTATCAGTCGGAAGAATTATTCTAGCGTGTTCGTGCTCCAAGATATCAGACTCCAAATTTCAATTGTCGTACTGCGCAGAGTTATCGAGTCCACGCGAGAGCGGTTTATGCTTTGCGTTGCTGTGTTAGGGAGGCATTTTGAACATATTTAGGGCATTGACATCTTGATGGGTGAAGTGTTGTCATGATATTTCTGCATGACAACACTAAACTTAAAGCGGCAGTATGAAATTTTCGTTAGCATAGCTAAAAAGGTTTCTGCTGTTGATGGTGCATTTGTTGCTCTTGATTTCAATAAAACTTACAATACTTGGAAATCAGCAGTCACTTTATTTGCGTAGCCCAGGCAAGGACCATGCCCGATCGTCTAGTCACCATTACGCACGCTCACTGCCCTCCGGCTTCTCCGCTCGCCCCATTATCTCGGCATGGCAGCTGCCGCCATCTTTACAGGCTGCACGGTCGCGTGTTACAACAGTGGTTACGGCTTCTTTGATTTTTTTTTATTTCGCCAGCCGTGAGGGGAACGGGGACAGTTATTATTTTTGCCAATGCCTCCGCCGCATTGTTAGACTAAACGCCGCATCCAACAGCCGCGTCACATCAGGGAGGAGCTTTGCGCCGATCCTCACTCCCTTGCATGCGTAATCATGCGGACAACAATTAAAATTTGGGGTTGGATATCTCGGAGCATAGACATGCTAGAAGAATTCTTCCAAGTGAAACTGTGTAGAAACACGACTGCCTCTAACTTTTGAATGCAAACATACACACTTACTGTAGTCAATAAAAAGTTAATTATTCAGTTTTAGCTAATTCGGCTGCTGACAGCGATAATTATTCTCACGTTGTGTCCCCCTGGCCACATAACTTATTTGTGCAGGTGGTCTTCCCCTTCGCCTCCAGTGCCTAATTTTAAGAAAACCATAAAACCTAATTTTGAACACCCGGTATATCTAGCCTGTATAGTTTTTTAAAATAAAATTTGGGATGATCTGTCGCAGGTTCGTTATCAATGCGTAAGCACGGATCCGTCTTTGGAGTTTTGTTGGGACACCTTGATTTCCTTAAGAAGATTCTTTGCGTTCGGCTGAGACACCTTCGTTTGCTTTGGAGGACTACCGCTCCAACGCGGCAACCACTTCGCTGGTTGTTTACGATATGCGAATCACAGCGTATGACAACTCACGACGCCACCTGCAAAAAGAACGATGTGGCGTAGTAGCCGAGAGCGCGAGCCAGCGTCTTCATGTTTTGTTTCCCACGCGACGTCATCCTTTTACACAAGGCGCGCATCTGCTTCCGTTTCTCTAACTACGCGACGCCATCCTAGGCCTGCGCGCTGGCGTTGGCCGCTGACGTCACGCTCCCCCACTTCGCAGCCGCTGCTCGAGGCTTCGCCCCGCTCCGCGAGAACGCCCACTCAGATAAACGGATCCGGCGGCTTTGAGCCTCCTATGCTTAATGTACGACAATAAAGCTGCGAAGTTACAATGACAAACTTGTAGCATACGAATGGCACTGTGCTCGTACTGGATATTGTCAACGTGTAACTGTGATCACAATGAGTGCTAGAGTTAAAAAAAAGTTGCCTATGCGTAGATCTTAGTTTAGCTGCTAGTTATTATTTATATATGAACACTTCAGCGAGAGATCTGTTTCATTAGGAAAGTTGGTCGCGGAACCGATGACAGCCAATGAGGCAACCGATGACACCCCAATGGGGAACTTATGTTGATCAGGCGCGAAGGCACTCGCGCGGACATCGGCGTGCTTGGCAAAAGGGACGTCCCCTCGTTCATTCGACACCATCGACGGGACGAGTAAGGCACGGCCGGCGCCAGGAGGTCCAAGGTGTTCATGAGAGAAAATAACTATGGCAACTTCGCGACACCACACCCCTACGGAATACAACTAAGCTTGTGAGCAAGCTAGCTTTACTTCTACATGGCTGATGCCACTGATACTCGCGAAAAATAATTTTGAAGAATGCTGGTGGCCATATTTTTTGCGACAGGGCCATCCCCCTTTCAGCGAGGGGGCGATGCCAAAATCTGAGGGGGGGGGGGGGTTCAGGACATCCGGACAGCCCCCCTGGATCCGCGCCTGCTCGCATTTTGACAGCCGCCCTTGGGCCTGGGCCGCGGTGCGAACGAGGCTGTCCTTCAGTGCCTTAGGCAAGTGACCACTAGGTGTGATGGAGAGCATCAACTGCCAAACACCACAGCCATCGGGCAGCACTCACATACGACGCCACCCAGCTCACTTATTGACGATGACAACGTCACTGCATCCAAGTCGCAGTCGATACGGGTGACGATGTTACTCCCACCTTCTGCACATAGCCTTCTCAGACGCACACCGTGCACTTGCTGTAGCTGCCGCCGGCATTCTGGATGGATGGATGGATGAGGCTGAACCCTTTAAATCGGGCGGTGGCATACGCCACCTAGCTATGACTATTAACATATTTTGTACTTTGTGGTGGGTGAAATTTCACCCCTGCCTTGATTTTATCCGCCAATCAGATAACCTCTGTTTGGTTATTTCTACCCGCTTAAAGTCTATTTTGCCTTCACTGTCCCTAAACCCCAATGCTTTGGAAAAATCAGCCCCGTTACTTTGCACTGTAGGGTTAAGGCTTTACAGAAAAGTATGCGGTGTTCAGCCGTTTCCTCTTCTCCACATGCACAGCACAACGTGTCTATACCTTGGTACTTGACTCGGTACATCTTAGTCCGCATTACTGCCATCCTGGCTTCAAACAACAAATAGCTTCCCCTAGAATTATCGTAGATATTTTCTTTTGCAATTTCTTGCTTGAAAGTTCGGTATGTTCCCAGTGCTGATTTCGTCTGCATCCCTGTTTTCCACAGACCCCTCTCTGTTTCCTTAACCATTTTCTTAACCGCTGTTTTCTGGTTTGCACCCCTCCTGCAGTCCAAATATTTGATTGACAGTTTTTTGGTCAGCTTCCTCCATTTTGTATCAACATTCCTCATGTACAAATAACTGAAAACTCTCCTTGCCCACTGCTTTTCTGCCATTTCTCTCAATCGCTCCTGAAATTCTATCTTGCTGCTGGCTTCCCTGCCCTCGAATGACGTCCATCCCATGTCACCCTGTACCCCCTGATTTGGTGTATTTCCGTGTGCTCCCAGAGCCAGTCTACCTACCCCTCGCTGCTTAACTTCCAACCTTGCTCGAACCTCTGATCTCATGCGCAGGACCGCATTGCCGAAAGTCAAACTAGGGACCATCACCCCTTTCCAAATCCCTCTCACCACTTCGTACCTATTGTAATTCCACAGTGCCCTATTTTTCATCACAGCCGCATTTCTGCTACCTTTAGCCGTTACATATTTTTCATGTTCCGTTAGGTACTCAGCCCCATTGTTTATCCACACTCCAAGATATTTGTACTTATCCACCACCTCCAGCGTAACCTCCTGTATCCTATGCTCGCTGCCCTGATTATAATTAAAAATCATGACTTCCGATTTTTCTTTACTAAACTTCAAACCTAAGCTATCTCCCTCTTTACCACAGATGTCCATTAATCTCTGCAAGTCTTCCTTGCTGTCAGCCATAAGTACAATGTCATCTGCATACATCAGTCCTGGTAATGACTGTTTAATCTATTCTCCTTGCTTGAAATAGGAAAGGTTGAAGCCAAGTCCGCTCCTCTCTAATTTTTTCTCTAATCCTTGTAAATACAGCATGAACAATAGAGGTGACAGAGGGCACCCCTGCCTAAGCCCCTGCTGTATCTCTATAGGCCCAGATACCTTGTTTTCCCATTTTATAAGTACCTTGTTACTTTTATAGATAACTTTTAAAAGATTTCTTACTCCATCTTCTACATCTAGAGTGCCCAGTATGTCCCACAAATCCTTTTGGATTACACTGTCATAGGCTCCCTTGATATCCAGAAATGCAAGCCATAGGGGCCTGTGTTCCTTTTCTGCTATTTCTGCTGTACAGTGATGTGTTCTCCAAGCGGCAACGTCCACGCTGGCGAAGGCGAATGACTGCTGGCACCAGTGTTTCATCACCTAAGGTAGGACGGCTTGGATCCATACTGCTTCCCAGGTGCGAGTGCAGCGAGGGCCGACCAAGTTGACAACTTCAACGGCGCCCGTTTCAAGTGCTGGCATAAGAATGATGTCCGAGACAGCATCGTTTCCCGACATGTATATGACGCAGTCGAATAAACACCTTTCGTTTCGTTTCGTTTGCCTTTATGATGGCGCATACCCACTGCGGGGAATTGGTATGGTGTGCCTTATCTGGTGGCGCACACCCACTGCGGGGGATTGGCCAAGATTTGAATGGTATTAGGCAACCTTAGGTAATGCTAAAATTGGTAATGTAACTGGAGGAAATGAACACAAATAAAATTCTAAAAATTCAAGAAAATCTATTTGAAGCAACAATAAATTCCTCCACAGCTGAGCAAATATCCCTGTGACACTTTCCAAGAGTGAAGGCTCCTAGAGAGAGGATATTTAGAATTGTAAAGCTTAAACCAAGCTGTGTAAATCTTGATTCTAAAATAGTTTTTCTTAAAGAAAGATGGTGGCAGAATATGAAAAAAAATGATCTATGGTTTCATCTCCGCAGAGTGGGCACAGTGGGGAGGACACCAGACCAGCCCTCTGACGATAGAATTTAATATTGGTATTCGACAATGTATTAGGGTAAAGATGACTTCAGTTTTTCTGGTTTAAAAGGAAGTTTTGGGCCAAAGGCTTGGGAGGTGTCGATATACTGAAAAATTAGGTACAGTTGGGTTCAAAAGTCTTGAATAATTGTATATCTCCTGAATCTAGTAGTCGTTAGGTAAGCTAATGTAGGAAGTAATGGTAATACAGGGCCACTGAGGGTCGCTCTCGCGAGACTGTCAGCCATTTTGTTCATAACTAATCCTTTATGTCCAGGCACCCGAAGGAATCTAATTAAATTTATGTGGGCAGGCATTAAAAATTGAAATGTACGTAAAAGGTAGGTGACACTATTTGCTGCGAGTGAGGAACATAAAGATAAAGAATCTGTTATTATTTCTACTGCCGATATTGATGAATTTAGTTTATCCTTGGAACGTTCTCTTTGTCCTCATCGCCTTGAAGTTTTTGACTCCAGAAGCAAGAACAAAGAGAATGGTTATGTCTGAGCTATTGGCCCCAGAGTGGCTAAAATAGTAGAAAGGATAAGTGATTGTTTTAATTTGTAGCTTAAATATTTTGCTTCCAGAGTTTCAGCACTACCCTCCATGCTCTTCATCGAAATCCGATCTTGATGGAAGTTCTCGCTCAAATGCCTCTTTGTAATCTATAAATTAAGAAAATGAAATGGCAGTGTCCTTGGGCCCCAAAATGCGAAAGGGCACCGTGCAATGATTTTAAATTTAAAGGGAACATCCCGCGATGCGTAATACTTCGGACATAATGATTTACTTTATCGAATACTAGGTTTGCTTGTGGCTCTTTGAGAGTGTTTGCAATATGAAAAGCTATTTGCCTTTGCTAATTGATTTTGTTCGCCCTTTTGCGTAACTGCCTTCTCAGAACTGCCGTTCTTCCTCTGCAAAAACAATAAAAAAGCTTTTTTTTTCATTCAGAAAGAAAAATTTGTGTTTTTTTTTCTTTTTTAACAGCGGAGCTGTTTAAGCCGGCCGTAAAGTGTGCCGCCTGCCACTGCGTTGCCTAGCAACCACTTCGCGGAGTGGCTTGGAGTGGCTCGGATCCAGGGGGAATTTCAGGATGTCCTGACCCCCCCTCCCCCCTCAGATTTCTGCATCGTCCCTCGCTGACAGGGTGCATGATGGCCCTGTCGCAAAAAAGGTGGCTACCAGCATTCTTCAAAAGTATTTTTTGCAAGTACCAGTGGTAGCAGCCAAGTAGAAGTAAAGCTAGTTCACTCACAAGCTTAGCTGTTTTCTGTAGGGGTGTGGTGTCGTGAAGTTGCCGTAGTTGTTTTTTCTCATGAACACCTTGCACCTCCTGACGCTGTCTGTGCCTACTAGTCCCGGCGGCAGCGGCGAGCGAACGAGGGGACGTCCGTTTTGTCGAGCACGCCCACATCCACGTGAGCGCCTTTGCACCTGATTAACTTAGATCCCCCCCGGTTGCCTTTTACCGTTACCTGGAAAAGACAGAGGTGCGGCGTAGCCCGTTAATGCTGGAGAAAGAAAGCTAACAAAGTGGAGAGCCGTCGACAGCAGCAATGTGAATACAGACAAGATGAACACAGACAGCGAAAGTGGGACCGTCAAAAAGCAGAGAACTTGTTCGTCGCAGGACCATGAGTGCGAGGAAAGACGTCACTGTCTGCAGTCGCTCACGCCGGAGAAACTTCAGATGATGATGATGATGATTTAATGGCATCCCCTCTGAACCAGGGCGGTGAAAAATAGTCACCTAGCCGGCTTGATTTAATCAGGCATGCTCTACATGTTTTACAGCGAAGCTGTATATGCCTAGGCAAAACATCCGTCCGTGCCCAACAGGGCCCTCCGCAGGAACCAGTGCACATGCGTGAAAAAAAGGCCTAGTTCGAAAGGAGTTAGGATCAAGGGGAGAGGGAATGTCTGGGTCTTTCACCTTGAAGTAACAAGTGTTGGTGACATACGGAGTGCTCCACTGTTAAAGCAAACACCGGAGCGTATGGCGTCTGCTCGGCGTTACCGCCAGCTGCAACGAGTGTCGCGCAGGCGCAGTGAGCGCTGTGGGCGGTGTTTTTTAGTCTTCTGCTACTGTCGGCTGGCACTCTGCGGATCGTCGCGAAGCAAGCAGCTCGCGTAATTCGTATTTAATAGCAGCCGCTTATTTTCCAGCTCGAAGGTAAGGGACTGGATAGATTTGTAATCAGATAAATGCCCTAAATGTCAGCAGCATTGACACTGTCATCTTTTGCTCGCTTTCTCGTTTCAGAAATATTTGCCCGCTTCAAAAATGTTTTAGTGTGCGCGTCGATTCCAGTGATTCAACGATAGCTCGAGCGATAGCTCTTTATAAAGTAATATGTTCTTTAAAGACGTCTGTGGATATTTTATTTAGCTTACGCGCTTCAGCGACTCGAATATGCATTAGTACAATTACAGTGGCTAGTACAAATGAGATGGACACTACACACGAAGAAATATTCTTAATTATAGCTGTACCACAACGAGACGTCCGTAAAACAAAATTATAATGTTGGTCTTGTAAGTTGAAATGGTAAAAATATCTGCGAGTTAATATTTTGCCTCGTCTAGTTTTCTTTCAGCTTTGCAACCGCTGGCTGTCGGTGTGTGACCATGCAGTAACCGGCCGACATTAAAAAGGCGTGATCAGCTTACTTCGTTACTATCCGAAGCACAGCAGCGCACGATTGCAGACGACAAAAGAGCACCGCCCATAGCACTTACTGCGCCTGCGCGAAACTCGTTGCAGCCGCCGGCCGGCGGTGGCTCCGAACAGAGATCACGCGCTCCTGTCGTTCCCTTTAACAGTGGACCGCTGTAAGCCTGCTGCTAGAAGGGCTAGCTAGTTTAATGGCTGCTCTAAAGCCCCTTGATCTTGAAAGTAGCGACACTCTCCTCCGCGCGCGCGCTTTCCTCCTCAATTCTCCTAGCCCGCCGGCTGCGCGCGCTGCGCACGGCACGCTATTGTGCCTGGGCTCCCGCGGGCGGGCCGCAGAATTCGATGGAGGCGCATTATTTTGGGCCAGTTGCGGGCCCCAGTGGCGTAGAATAATTTGAAAAATGGTGATAACAGCATGGAGAATGCTGAAGGCAACGTTTATGAGGAGGTTGGTTTTATCTTAAAGCCGTATGAATGACACACACTGATGTAAAAGGAGCTTTGAGGCGAGTTCTATACTCCAGTTATTTTTTCTGCCACACGATACGCTGCTTTATTTTTTGCATCTGATCTAGTATTGCTTGTGGCAGATCGCTCTATGTTTCTTGTTTTTTCACCGCAGGTATTATATTCAGTGTGCCTTCTTATAATGAATTACTGGCGAGAGCATCGTCCGTACATGTGTTTGTCTCAATGTCAAAGTAGCTTTTGCGTTGTGCGGGCTGCTGAGCACGAGGTCGCGGGATCGAATCCCGGCCACGGCGGCCGCATTTCGATGGGGGCGAAATGCGAAAACACCCGTGTACTTAGATTTAGGTGCACGTCAAAGAACCCCAGGTGGTCCAAATTTCCGGAGTCCCCCACTACGGCGTGCCTCATAATCAGAACTGGTTTTGGCACGTAAAACCCCATAATTTTTTTTTGCGTTGTGGTTTCGGCATTGAATAGGATGGTTGCGCAATTTCAGTGCGATGAAACGGTGCCGGCAGCCACTCATCACCCACAATAACAGAATCTGAGGAAAGGTATTTACAGATTATCCTTTAGGCGTTGGTGTCAATGAAGCTTAAAAAATAATTGGTACACATATGGGAGAAGGCATTCTATATTTTTAGGCAAAAGAAACGCCTCTGGAAAAGGTATTTTGATAGTTCACACCAACATACCGTTTAATTGTGTAGTAGGCGGATAGTTAAAATTGTGATTTTGATTAGACATCAGAAAAACATTTATCGCACAAAAAACAAAAAGAATGGTCAGTAAGATGCTTTATTTTCGTGCACGCGCAAAAAACGTTATTTGACAAGATACAGATAACGTAGAAGAGTATCATATAATATTCAGAATGAGAAACAATGCTAGTGTACAAATATGCCATTTCCGATTAAATAAGAGTTGACGACGTGCGAGGTGATGGAGTCCCAGCAGAATATTCAGCATTCTGAGGAGAACCCCATTTTTATGCAACGTACAAATTGCCGCCGCAAAAACGCGAATGAGCAGGCCGGAAGAATTGAAAAAATGCAGCATTAGGGGATGCTTTGATACGAGCAATAAGAAAGGCGCCTTACCTCGCAAACAACACTGTTCCTTGTCGGGACAAAGTTCTTCCGGCCAACGTTGTGCAGCCACTGCTTCTTGCGCAAGCCATCACGCTTTCCTTGCGGTATCGTAAAAACGGCATAGCCATCATCACACTTCTTGCTGCAGTTATATGCGCAGCAGCACGGCATAGCGCCAGCAGAGTGCACGAAACAGCGTGCAATGTTAGCGTGCGACGTTCTCTACACGCCGAGCCAGCCGAGCTGAGGCGCAAAATGGCGCGAACGAAAAAGCAAAACACAAGCAAAACGCAAGCTCCGCTTGTTTCCAAGGGCACCGGCAGGGAGACCAATCATCGTGCAGGAAAACGGGCGCAAGACCGTCTGCCGCCGAGGGGACTCGCGAGGGGCGAGGAGGTCGCGCGCCGGCGGCAGAGTACAAAGAGTGGCGGTACTTTCCTACATCAAGGGATTTTATGCTGCTCGAAGCATAGGCGCCGACTACGGGGGGCTCCGGGGCTCGAGCCCCCTGCGGATTTTTCCGGGGGGGGGGGCGGTGATGCCGGAGCCCCCCCCCCCCTCCCCCCGCTCCTACAATGTCAGTACCACAGTCCTGTTACCCAAACCGTTTGTGGTTTCTTTTGAGGTGCCTCTACATTTTCCCTTAAGATGTGAGTGTGGCTAAAAGCTCACTGCATCATTGTTGACGCGGACGTGCACGGCTTTTATTCATAATTTACCTTTATTTCTGAAAATCTTGGCAATAGGAAAACATGCGCATTAGAAGCACCAACGGCGGCTCCCTCATCCGTATTTTTTCACTTCAACATGTTATTTTAATTTCCACTGGGAACACCATGCACATATACATTATATTTCAATGTGTACACAGGACAAAATTTGATGTTTTGAAAGAGAAAGAGGTAGCCAACTAACAATTATTTCTAATGATATGGATAGCCTATATGTCTAGAGAAGCAATAAATTGCTGTATGTTCAACTCGCTACAAATTGCTTTGCACACTTTTTTGACACTGAAAAAGGCCTGCAGACTTCAGTGACTCCTCCAGCAGAGTTTTTTATCAAGGTTGTGTGAAATACACGTGAATTATATGCCTCAGCATTGCTTCTCTTTCCAGTAGCTAATGCTAGCGACTCATGAAAAAAAAAACTTATAATAATTGACACCATTTATTGGGGATTGAAACATCGCAACGTGCATGCAAAGGCCATAAATATATATAATAACTCAGTAACCAAGTGAG